>NC_090646.1:462233348-462439441 GCF_040937935.1 Hyperolius riggenbachi
ACCGGTCATGTGACATCCACCCCTCATGTCATGCTCAACAGTAAAATGTATCTGTTAATCTCAGATATGCTTTAAACCTCTAGTGACTTGACGAAGTTCAGAAAACTGTTCCCATAGGTTAAAGTATTATAAGGTAACTTTTTGTTGCCTTTTTAAGGTGTAAGAAGTAAAAACTTGGAGATTGTGGGGTATTTTGGGGTTTAGAATAATGTTAGTATCATCTGACTCACAAATATCTAAATGTCTAAATATCCCACAGACAGCTGGCCATGATAAAGTATAGTTACACGGCAAGGGCCTGAGCCCACTAACGTAGTTGTATGCAGTTGTGTCCGCTTTTCAGCAACACATCAATGTTACAGATGCTGAAAAGCAGACACAACTGCGTTAGTGGGCTCAGGCCCTAAGAAATGGACTATTCTGCGATATGCGTGGAGCTGACTTTCTTCCCTAGCCATGTGGACCTGGCTTTTCTGAATGTTTTCTGAGGTTTCTGTTAAGTAACATATTAATTATTCATTTTCATTTTTATCTATTGTCCTCATGTATGTATATTGTAGATGGCTGTTATTTTAGTGACTTTTATGCTGATGTTTATAGGCATGTGTTTTTGATAAATGTTACACTTTATTTTGTGATATACTGCAACACGTTCTCCTTGTGTAAAATTTCTTTCTTATATACATTTTATTGTTATTTATAATCATTAAATTGCAGCAGACCTTCCCTACCAATAACAAATTACTTCAATGATATATTATTCTATATATGATTTTTTTATGGAGGGTATTTGATATCCTACATATATATTTTATTAGTTTTAGCATTGCCTCTTATTCTATGTTGTATTACTATCATGTATTCTGCTGTGATTGTTTTGTATCGTATATCAGCGGTTCTAATCACAGGGGACACAATCGTTACCTCTGTTGATGAATTATACTAATTATATGTTTATATTCTACTATTATCAGCTGTACTTTATAATTATATCTCATGGCCAGTTGCTTAGGAGATATCTGGTGCTTTTAATTTTTTTTTTATGGATATGGATTCTTTTTATTAAGTGAAAAGATTTAAAAAACTTTTGTCAGAGTGTGCAGATTTTGGATTCACGTCCTATGTATGAAGACACAGTAGATTATTTGTGGAACTTTGTAGTTAAATAATTTGAACATTTACAGAAGTGTTAAATTAATAATGATAACTTTAGTGCTAATATAAGCTAGGTGCACAGTGGGACCTTAAGTTGTGATGCGTCATCAACCTATTGGGGACCAGCTGCCTAACCCCCCTTAAGGACCAGGCGAATTTGCGTGTGTGTGCGTGGGGGGCGTTGGGGGGGGCGTTGGGGGGGTTCAGGCAGCCGGATCCCCAGTGTGGCATGCTGGGCCAGATGTCCCCCCTTTAGCCAGATGTCCCCTCTTTTTGCCAGAAGCCTTTACTCACCTCCTAGGCTCCAGCGATGTGCCGCAGTAGCCCCCTCCGCTCTTGCTGGTCATACTGCCGCTCAGTTCCAGGTTGATGTCATTAAGCCGAGACCCGGCACTGGCGTCAGAGAAAGTGGAAATGCCAGCCAGAGAGGGGGGGGGGGGCGCCGATCGTCAGGGGAACTGCAGGAAGGTGAGTGGATCCTCTTCTTCCCCCCCCCCCTACCGCCGCAGCTGTTGCAGTGGTCAATGCGATCCGCCGGTGATCGTAGTGATAAAGTGATCAGAAGCCATACGCAATGTCTTCGGATCACTGAGGGGAGATGTCAGCTGTCATATGACAGCTTAATCTCCCCTCTCAGGTGCGCACGATCGCATTGGAAGCAGAAACAGCGGGTGGCGTAGATCCTACGCCGTATCAGGCTAGAACAGCCACAAGTGCGGCGTAGGATCTAATCTAGGCGGTCCCCAAAAGGTTAAAGTCACAACGCAAAATTACAACGCAAGGGGACAAAAAAAGTTGCAATGCACATTAACACTGCGTTAACATGTCATACAGTAGATACAGTGAAGCATACAGGCAACGAAAAGTATGCTTCCCTGTGTTAGTTTAACGTGTGCATTTAGAGGTAACGCACTGCAGCATTGCGTTACCATAACGCAACAATTACAATGCGATGTTACCGTGGTACGGTGATCATCGCAAAGCCTTAACATTGCAGCGCAGTAAACTGCGTTATATGACTTTATAACACAGTACAATATGTCCCACTGTGAACCTAGACTAAATAAGCAATCAATGATCTATTAATTTAACAATTCTATAAATGTTCAAATTATTTGAACATTATAAGTCTTCCTGAAAAAAAAATATGTAGGAAATAAAAAGAGCAGGTAACCTATATTAGGATAAGGGCTGCCTGGATGAATGGTGTCATATACTTGAGCAGAGGTTTTACAGAAGACTGGTTTTCCATCTCAGAGAAAGGACAGCCGCTTGAGATCAGAATGAAAGGCAGTGTTACTCTTGCAACAACTAACGAAACTTAATCTAAGTTGCAAGATTTCCGCTGCTGAAGGGCAAGTGTATCCTCTCTCCACCTTGTCACAAAGGTAAGCAGCTTTGCTGAACTCAACAGGGATAATAATCCTCAAGGGTTTTAAGTGGAACTAGGCACCTCTTGTGCATGTGGACTGTAAATCTAGCCTGGTCAAACTGCGTAAAGTAGGACAAAGAGTATACTGTGTTATATGAGTGTCAGCAAAATCTAGGACGTGCCAGTGTATATCTTTCTACTATTCTATTCCCCAAAGTGGAGACAGCATATGACTCCCAGAGGGAGAGCACTGCAACATACAATCAACAGGAGTAGCATGGGAGTGCAAAAACAAAAAACAGAGAACATTGCTGCTTGTTTTATTATTATTATTGATTTATAAAGCGCCAACATATTCTGTGGCACTGCATAAAGTAAGAAACAAACATGGGGTACAAAATAATAAGGGGGTGGCTGGATAGTGTAATGGTTAAGGGCTCTGCCTCTGACACGGGAGACCAGGGTTCAAATCTCGGCTCTGCCTGATCAGTAAGCCAGCACCTATTCAGCAGGAGACCTTAGGCAAGTCTCCCTAACACTGCTACTGCCTATAGAGCGCGTCCTAGTGGCTGCAGCTCTGGCGCTTTGAGTCCACCAGGAGAAAAGCGCGATATAAGTCTTTGTCTTTTGTATTTTTATACACCATTATACAAAATACAAAATCGGTACAGAAGTACAGAATTGGTAATAACAGTGACAAAATTAATATGAATAAGTGTGTAACAAAATCCAAAACTCAAAAGTGTGGGAGAGTTCTGCCGTTGCAAGCTTACAATCTAATATAGAATGTTGGCAGCTCATATATGTGTTTATTTTTACTAATTTTCTTATGTAGTCAATGTCGCAATGTTATTCAGATAGCCTTTTTATTTTTTAATTCGGTATGTGACATATTGTACACAGCCTTGAGTTCATTGAACATTTGTTTTGCTGTCAGGCTAGATTATGCAGTGCAGGAGGTGTAGATGGAGAGAGGTGTCATTAACAAAGATGATTTTAATTCTCATATCATCAAGAAACGTAGTAAAATTATACTTTTTTTTTTCTCACAGAAATAACCTGGCAACTATATTAAGACATTTAGCTGGAGGGTGATCAATTATCAGTTTCACAATATAGGTTCTAAAAAGGATATAAAGGATATAAAAATATTTTGAAATGGAAATTGAAAAAGGAAATGAAATAAAATGTAATAAGCGTAACAAAAAGTGATTTTATGGGAGGGGGCTTTAAAACCTCAGCAAGTCCCCAACTGAAACTGGTGGTGATAATAATGCCATCTCCTGAGAAAATCGTGTAGATGCAAGTTAGCAGGATATATACTGTTTTATTTAGACCACCAGTAATTTGTCATGCATTGGCCTGAGCTATTATTAGGTCAGGCTAGCTGACACTGGATGCATTTACATCAAAGATATAAAGAGTTTTTATATGAAAGAACATTTTAAAGTAGAACACTTCTTTGTACAGTTTTTAATTACTATGCTGATATTACATATTCCCCTTCATTTCCATTTACTGGTAACAACAGACATTATCTATAACAGGAATATAAGCAGCAATAATAACCCCACAAATATTCTAATTCTTTCCTATGTCCCACTCCCCAGATAAAATAATTAACTAGCCAGATAGCCCCCTTCCAGGAAAAAAAAAATAAAGTAGCCATGTGCTCTCATAAAGCCATGTGTGCCCCAAGCCCCACTGATTGACAGTATCAGATAGCTATTGTGCCCCTAGATAACACTGTTAGGTAGCCATATGTGCCACCTCAGACTGGTAGTGATGTATGCCTCCAGGATAGTAGTATTATTAGGTAGCCATATATGCCCACCAGACCATGTCATAGTGTTGTATACTGAGAACTTGATGGACGTACAGGTATGTCTTTTTTTCAACCTAGATGAATATCTATGTAAGATCAGTACCTGGCAGACTTAAAGGACAATCGAGGTGACATGTGACATAAGGAGATAAACATGTGCATGTACAGTGCCAAGCACATAAATGGCTAGGCTGTGTTCCTTTTTTTCTTTATCTGCCTGAAAGAGTTAAAGAGAACCCGAGCTGGGTTTGAAGAATGTGATCTGAATACAGAGGCTGGATCTGCCTATACAGCCCAGCCTCTGTTGGTATTCCAAACCCCCCTAATGTCCCCCTGCACTCTGAAATCAGACATAGATCACAGCCGCGCTGTGTGGCTGTTTTTACATCTGTAGTGTCAGTCACGGCTGCTCCCCCGCCTCCTGCAGAGTTCCGGTCCCTGCCCCCCTCCCTTCCCTCTAATCAGCGAGGAGGGAAGGGAGGCAGGCGGGGACCGGAGTTCTGCAAGAGGTGGGGAGAGCAGCAGACTGACACTATAGAGAAAAACACAGCCGCTGCGACACGCTGTGTGTCGACAGCACGACTGTGATTTATCAGGGATTGCAGAGTGCAGGGGGACCTTAGGGGGGTTTGGAATACCAACAGAGGCTGGGCTGTATAGGCAGATCCAGCCTCACTATGCAGATCACATTGTTCAAACCCAGCTCGGGTTCTCTTTAACCCTCCTGGCGGTCTAATAAATTCCGCCAGGAGGCAGCGCAGCAGTTTTTTTTTAATCATGTAGCGAGCCCAGGGCTCCTAAAATGCACCTTTATTTCCAAATAAAATATTGGCGCCATACATTGTGGTAGGGACATAATTTAAATGGTGTAACAAGCGGGACAAACGGGCAACTAAAATAAATGGGTTTTAATTATGGTAGCATGTATTAATTTCAAACTATAATGGCCAAAACTGAGAAATAATGATTTTTTTTCCATTTCTTTCTTAATATTTCAGTTAAATTGGATTTAGAATAAATTAATTCTTAGCAAAATGTATCACCCAAAGAAAGCCTAATTGGTGGTGGAAAAAACAAGATATAGATCAATTCATTGTGATGAGTAGTGCTAAAGTTATTGGCAAATAAATGGGATGTGAAAGTTGCTCAGGTGCAAAAAATAAACAACCCTGTGGGCTTAAGTGGTTAACCTATTTTGGTTCCTGGACGTAGAAACTACGTCCAGGAACCATGCGCGCTCCCGCGGCCGATCGCGCGCGTGCACGCGCACTCCTGGCCGCGGATTCGGTAGCCACGGAATCAATGTATCGGGCTATGGTGCCCGATCACTGATTCCTCTCCCCCGCTGAAAAAGCGACAGCTTCTCTCGGAAGCTGTGCTTTTTCTGGCCGTTGCCTCCCCCCTGTGTCACTCTAAGCGTGTGTTACGCTTAGAGTGAAGTCATGTAAACAAACTCATGGCCGCCATCTTGTGGCCAAAAAGTAAAACTACAACTAAAAGTTAAAAAAATAAATAAAAACAACACACAATTACATTATAAAACTATAGTTTACATCCCACCCTCCCAAAAATACCCAAATAAAATGTTTAACCTTTTCGGGACCATGTGAATGAGATCCTACACCGCACTTGTGGCTGTTCTAGCCTGATGCGGCGTAGGATCTACGCCGGCCCGAAATTTCCGCTCCCGACGCGATCGTGCGCACCCGGAGGGGGAGATCAAGCTGTCATATGACAGCCGACATCTCCCCCGAGTGATCAGCAGCCATCGCGTATGGCTGCTGATCACACGATCACTACGATCGCCGTCGGATCGTAGTGATCTGTTTGACAGCTGCGGCGGCAGGGGGGGGAAGGAAGAGGATCCACTCACCTCCCTGCCGTTCCAGCGACGATCGGCGCCCCCCTCCGCTCTGGCCGGCATCTCCGCTTCATCTGACGTCAGCGCCGGGTCCCGGCTTGATGACGTCATCAAGCCGCGACCCGGAACTGCTCGTCAGATGAAGCGGAGATGCCGGCCGGAGAAGAGGGTCCCGTGCGGCTCATCGCTGGAGCCTGGAAGGTAAGTGAAGGCTGCTGGCAGAAGGGGGGGCCCAGGCCACCAAGGGGGGACACAATGTTCGGCAGCCACACACGGGATCCGGCCGCCTGACTCCCCCAAACGCGCGCACCCCCTTCCCGCCAAAAATGCCTGGTCCTTAAGGGGGGGTAGGTGGCCGGTCCCGAAAAGGTTAATATAACAAAAAAAAAACACATTACAATAAAAAAACAACAACATGTAAATATTTACCTATGGGTCTAAACTTTTTAAATATCAATGTAAAGATGAAATATCTCTCTATATTTTTTATTTTAAACTTGTAAATAGTGATAGATGCAAAACGGAAAAAATGCACCTTTATTTCCAAATAAAATATTGTCGCCATATATTGTGATAGGGACATAATTTTAACGGTGTAATAACCGGGACATATGAGCAAATACAATACGTGAGTTTTAATTATGGAGGCATGTATTATTTTAAAACTATAATGGCTGAAAACTGAGAAATAATGATTTTTTCCGTTTTTTTCTTATTCTTCCTGTTAAAATGCATTTACAGTAAAGTGGCTCTTAGCAAAATGTACCCCCCAAAGAAAGCCTAATTGGTGATGGAAAAAACAAGATATAGATCAGTTCATTGTAATAAGTAGTGATAAAGTTATAGGCTAATGAATGGGAGGTGAACATTCCTCAAGTGAAAACGACAGAACGCGAATGGGTTAAAGAGACTCTGAAGCCACTTAAAAAAAACGGCTTTTTACCTTTTATTTATGTTAGGCATGTTTTCCCCTGTTAAAACACCGCTATCCGCGGCAGAACGAGGATTTACTACCCCCCAAATCCCCTGTGCAAAATCCACGACTTTCTTGGTCATGGATTTTGCTGCCCAGGGAGGCAGAGCTTTCGGCTGCAGCTCTGCCTCCATGTGCGTCTATCAGCGCGTATCTCCGCCTCTCCCCTGCCCCTCTCAGTGTAGGAAGACTGAGAGGGGCGGGGAGAGGTGGCGATCCGTGCTGATGGCGCCAGACTCGGACGCCGCGGCCACAGGGCTCCGGTCTTTTTTGCTTCCTTCACCTCTTTGAAACGCAATCTCTGCCCACCTCTGGGCTCCCCTTCACGCTGAGGGAGGACGTGGGCATGCTGGCTCGGCACCAGCCATCGGGTCGCGGTCCGCAAGAGCAGCGGTTCGGGACCCACGTGCAGGTCCCAGGGAGCGCCGCAGCAGACATCAGGAAGCAGGACGGAGCCTGCTGATCCATACCGCTGCGGCCAGACCACCCGCATCGGTTAAGCCACGGCCCCGCAGCTCGTCATCCGGAACGGCTCCCTGCACCACTCCACTGGCCGCACTGCCGCCCCTATCAGCTGTTTGGGCGGCGTGCCGCCCTTGGCTGCGGAGCATATATCAGCCCATCGGCACGCTCCCCTGGTCAGGGGAGTCCAGACGTGGACCCACCGCTGCCGCTGCCCACGGGATCTTCTTTGGAGGTCAGGAGACGTCGGAGTCAGATCGCCGGTCAGGTGCAGACTCAGTCACCGGCGAGGGAGCTCCACCGCCGGGTACCCTCCGCCCTCCACCGCCGGGTCCCCCCGCTACAATGCCACCTGCCGCCGGGTCCCCCCGCTCATAGTGCCACTGGGGTGCCACTCATGATGCCCCTCAGCTTTCTCAGTTGCTTTCTCAGTTTCTCTCTCTACTTTCGTGGACAAATCGGAGCACCTGTCTTGTTGGGAGCGTGTCGCTGTGTAGCGTCCAGTGCCGAAAATGGCAGCGCTCATATCCGCTCTCAGGCTGCTCCTCCAGTCCCACTCTTCTGTTCCTGCTATCAATGTATGCTTTGCTATGTTTTGTATAACGTTAACTGTATGTGTATGCTGTAATGCTCTGTACTGCTTTTTATTTTTGCTTTTATTGTTTATACGTATGACCCATGCTTGACTGCATGTGATGCTGCACTCTGCTTAATTGTACGCACAAGCTGTAATGTTGTCCTATGTATGCTTGTCCCACGTCTATGTATGTGCCATGCTCAACTGTATGCTATTTCTTGTCTCTTCACCAACGACCCTGTATGCGCCAAAACCAATTCCGGGTACAACCCACCGTTGTACTTGTCGATAATAAATTCTGATTCTGATTCTGATTCTGGACGCGTGTAGAGGCAGAGATGCAGCTGAAAGCTCTGCCTTTCATGGAAGCGCTCACCGCAATGTGCCCCAGGGGATTTGGGGGGTAAAAAAACCTAGTTCTGGCGCGGAATAGCGGCGTTTTAACAGGGGCAAACATGCCTTACATAAATAAAAGGTGAAATGCCATTTTTAAATTAGCTTCAGACTCTCTTTAAGAAGGATAGAATATACACTCTAGATAAGTGTATATTTACTATATTTAGTTATTTGAATAATTTGAATAATTCATAGTATAAGCATGTTTGCAACTTGTGGCTGAAAGCAGGGCAGTGAACACTCTTCGTGTGATGCAATGGCAGAGCCTATGTTATTTTAAAATCTTTTTATCATTGGCATGACAAGCTTGCAGTTATACTGTATCTATCAGCAGCCTAAATATAACTTCTGTATGGCATTCTAAAGCATGTCTCTACTTTTGGTATCCTGAGAGTGAGTGATCAGCTGTTTGTAGGTAGTTCACCTACTATACACGTCACTGCTGACACAAAAATCCATGTTCAGAAGGCATTCTCCACCCCTGAGACGCTGGCTGCAGTAAATGCGATACTGAACAAATGCTGCACATGCGCACTCTGCCTGAGGGCCCATTCACACAAGAGTGATTAGCGGGTGATTCCCGATAATCGCCGAAGCGCTAGCCTTTTTAAAGCAATGTAACTATATGGCAGTATCCTCACTGTCACGATTGCTGCCGATCGTGATCGTTTCGCGGAAAAAAAAACCCCTCTCCATCATTACATTGGACAGCTGCAGAGAAAAAAAAGTTTCCCACATTATTGAAAGCAGAGCAGGTGGACTTTAATCAGTTTTGTAGTGTAGGCAAGTAAGGGGAAGTATAAGTCCTACTGCAGCAAGTTCCCATGCCAGAGGTATAATAAAAACATCCATAAACAGCTAAAGCCGACAGATACACAGTGGGATGAAGAGACAGGAGGCAGAAAGCCACAGCTTATGCACAACTGAAACATCAGCACTTCTTATCTGTGGATCTAGAGTGTTTGTGATGGTGAAAGAGCATGTCTGACATTCCTCTAATTCCAGACACAACTACGCCTGATATGTCTGCAGCACTGACACATGTATCCTGGCTGCACACTGCAGGGCAGCAGCCAACTCCAACCTGCTTCTGTAATCCCCTTCATGATATTAGAAATATGCAAATTCAGAGTGTAAACATCTTGAAAACCACCTTGGTGTCCAAACAAATCACTAATAGTGTTGCAGTGTGTAACCAACCTGTACAAAAAAATCAGAACAAGGGATTTTTGTCTAGTATAATTTGTATTTTTTCTCTGGTTCATTAGAGGGGGACCAGGAACAACAGTACACTGTGAGTTTAAAAAATGTCTTTTATTTTTATACTGTGCAGTAGCACATCTTGTCAGAGCAGATCTTATTACTTTGTCTGAAAACAGAAAATAAGACTTTTACAGAAAGGCTGCTAGTCAGTAAACATGACCTTTCCCTTGTGATCCTTCTTTTATTAATTTCTTTGGAGAGATAGCGGCAGATATTTGGACAGTGCACGGCCCCGCACTGTGCGCTGAACTGTACATACAGATCTGTCTTTTCCTTGGATATTTGGCTCATTCAGTACAACTGAATAAAGGGCAGTGAGGCTGTGCAAAGTGCAGGTACCAGACTTGTAACAACTTAGAAATAGTTTCTGATTGATTACCTGTGGTTATTATTATTAGTTTTAGTAAAAGTAGTAATGTTTATTTATAAGGCCCCAATATATTATACAGCTCTGTTATTATTGGTTATAAAGCATTTTTGCTAACCTCAAAATGCTGGTCACAGGACTAGAGGCGTGTGTGAATTTCGGGCACCATAGAAAATCAGACGCAGGAACAGTGCAGATAGTAGAATATCGGTAAATTTACAGATAGGCTACTAATTAAAGTGTTAATTTTCGTTAGTAAAATATTGGTAATTGTTACCGACAGCTTACTATAGCTAAACCTAACCCTACTCTCACACAGAACCCTCCACTACCTATGCCTAGCCCTTGTGGTGCCTAACCCCCGTACACAGTGATACCTAACCCTAAGACCCCTCTGGCGGTGCCTAACCCTAAGACCTTAAGACCCATCCATGGCTTAACAACAGAGAAAGAACCCACAATAACAATAATTATCTAGTGTCGCCTAGCGCCCAAATTTCCCTTTTGGCACTGGCTTGCCGATATTTTCAGTTAAAGTATATTGCGGCGCTTGATTCCTCCAAAAGCTGGATGCACCCGATTTGCCTGATACCAACTATAGTGCCTATTTCAAAACCTGTTTTGGACCAGAAGATTGAGTGTGTCCATAATTACTTTACCTAGACTATCTAGTCTGATTTCTCTAACTGGAAATTTTATGTTACAGGAGGAGGTAGCAGTTGAAGGTAGTGCGCCTAGTTATGTATTGGCTGATGGTGAAGGCAATGTGGCTTAAGGGGCCCATACACCTAACGATTTTCCCGCCGATATACAGCCGTTTCGATCACAGTGATCGAAACGGCTGTGAAATCGCCACGCACACCGCTGACAGAACGATCGATTTCCGCCCAAAATCGATCGTTCCCATCGATTCCTGTCGACACATCCGTGCGGAAGATTTTTCTTGATCGCCGGCGAGTCGGGAGTGCGCCGATAGTGGCGTTCGAATGCCCGACGACCGACACAATACAGCAGTAGTACATTACCTGTTCTGCCGGCGCGAGTCCCCGCTGTCACTGCTGTCTTCTCCGCTCTGGTCTGGTCTCCGGCATGCTTCACTTCTTCCTGCCCGGCAGGAAGTTTAAACAGTAGAGGGCGCTCTACTGTTTAAACTTCCTGCCGGGCAGGAAGAAGTGAAGCATGCCGGAGACCAGACCAGACCAGACTGGAGAAGACAGCAGTGACAGCGGGGACTTGCGCCGGTGGAGCAGGTAATGTATGTGGGGGGGGGGGGGGGGGGGGGCTGGAGCGGCGGCAGCACCAGCACCACCACAGATCGTGAACGGTTTCAGGCTGAAATCGGTTCACAATCTGTTTGCAGTAAAGGTGGCCATACGATCCCTCTCTGATTAGATTCGATCAGAGAGGGATCTATCTGTTGGTCGATTCTGATGGCAAATCGACCAGTGTATGGCCACCTTTAGAAGGTATGGTGGTGTGGAATTAGACTTTTTCAATTTGTGAAAAGGAGAGGTAAGCCTAGCAGGGAAAATAATTCCGGAAAATAGGATCTGCTCTAGAGAAGCCTTGCAGCTATGAATACGGACATTAGTAAATGACGGGAGAAGTACATAATGTGGTTTGTGAAATAATTATGTATAAGAAATAAGTGGAGCAATAATTGCTAAGTGATTTGAAAGCAAGGTACAGTAGCTTGTTTTCTTGTGATGATAGGAAGCAGACGAGGCTGTTTACACTACTGACCTGGAATTGTCAGTAGAATATCAGAATACTTCCTGCTTATATGCTGGAAATGCTCACGGAGTTTTTTTTTTTTTTTTTTTAAACTTAACATCAATAACTGACCACTATTTTATAACACTGATCTTAGAGCGTTGACTGTCGTTTTCTATCCCTCTGGTTGGCTGGCTTAAAGAGGAACTCCAGTGAAAATAATTTAATATAAAAAGGTGCTTAATTTTTACAATAATTATGTATACATGATTTAGTCAGAGTTTGCTCATTGTAAAATCTTTCCTCTCCCAGATTCACATTCTGACATGTATTACATGGTGACATTGTTACTGTGGGCAGATTATGTAGCTGTTCTGGCTTTAACAGTCAGCTATAAACAGCCATTTCCTGTGTGTGTCATTGTTACATTGTGGCAGTTTGCCCAGAGTACCGTACGGTACCAGAGCCTCTTGTGGGAGGGGTTTCAGCACAAAATCAGTCATACAGCGCCCCCTGATGGTCTGTTTGTGAAAATCATTATATTTTTCATGTAAAAGTGGGTATCAGCTACTGATTGGGATAAAGTTCAATTCTTGGTCGGAGTTTCTCTTTAAGTATTGCTTGACTGAAACCTACATTTGGAAACACACAACTTGTTGTAATGTTCCAGATCTGACATGATGATCTTTTGAGCTCTTTCATATATGGACCACTGCCCTTGTAAAACGTCCTCAAAAACTGCTTCCTCTAACCACATCGTCAAAATAGCTGGTTAATATGGATTATTCAGATGTACTGAAAACCATTGCAGTCCTCCTTGCATTAATAGGCACTGACAGTTTAAAGTAACAGTGCTTTCATTCATAATTTTGTTATTTTTCATTATGGAAAGGCACTGGGAAATGCATTATGAGTAGAGAAACTGGGTTCACAGAGTATACCCTTTTTGTTTGAAAAAAAAAAATCCCTTGCGTGACTCCCTAACAATGCAAGTTTTGCAGGCAACCTCCCCTATGCACAGGTGGGGTAATTAGTGTCTCAGCTAGGTGGATTCCATTCAGCTGGGACACTAATTACCCCAACTGTGCATAGGGGAGGTTGTCTGCAAAACATGCACCGTTGGGGAGTCAGACAGGTTTGAGAAAGAATGGCTTAGTCACTGGATGGAATGCTGACAGCTACTGGCTATAATGTTTTTATCATGCATTTATAGAGAATAAAGTCATGCCACCAACTGTCCCTCTGAGGGGCTCAAAACTGATCCCTACCATAATCATAGTCTATTTCCTTTTTTATATCTAGTGGAGCCCCTCAGGTATTCTTACAAAGGAGTCAGACCATATAGAACCTGCCCCTTGCAACCAATTTGAATTAAGACATCCCTAAAAGATGATGTGGGAGGATTTTCTTATTCCGTTTCCTGCCTTCACTCTGGCTGTAAGGATAGAGAGAGAGAGTGAGTATATAGGAACAGTAATGAATAGTATTTTTGGCTATATCCTCGTACACTACACAGGTAAAGAAAGACACTTTCATTGCTGATTTATCACTGTGTGAATGTTATGTATTTGTTTTTGCTATTATAAATAAAAGAATAATATTGTGCTCATTTGCACATAATTGTGTGTCACTACGGTTATAATAATGATTGATATTGTGCTAATTTGTACGTAACTTTGTGTTGCTACTGTTCCAGTAAGGTTAATATTGTTTTGATTTACACATACTTGTGTGTTACTATAAAAGTTAATATTGTGCATAATTGTGTGTTACTATTTAGATATTGTGCCCCAATTGCACATAATTGTGGGTTACTTTTGAAGGCTGATATTATGCACATTTGCACATAATTGTACATTTTCACTATTGTCATAAAGGTTAATATTGTGCAGATTTGTACATGGAACTGTATAGGGGGGGGGGGGGGGGGGGGGGTCACCAGACACCAGAGATCTGCATAGGGGAAGGAGGGGGCCACTAGACACCAGGAAACTGTATGGGGAGGGAGGACCACTAGACATCAGGGAATTGTATAGGGGAGGGAGAACCACTAAACACCATGGAACTATATAGATGAAGGAGGAGGGCCACTAGACACCAGGGAACCATATAGGGGAAGGAGGGGGCACTAGACCACAGGGAACTGTATAGCGGAGGGAGGGGGTCATTAAACTCCAGGTCCTGTATGAGGGAAGGAGGGGGCCCATAAGACATTGAGGTTGGCCCATGACTTTTTCCCAGAGCTCAATTTCGGGCCTATTCGTATTTGAGTTTGACACCTTTGCCATAGAGGATCTTCCATCTGTATCATCCAGTGTTCCATTGGCAAAACATTTTAGTGTAGCTGGTGGTATTGTGACAGGAAGTCAAACAAGGCTGTCCCATGCTATTTTGTTATTTTTCATTATGGAAAGGCACTGGGAAATGCATTATGAGTAGAGAAACTGGGTTCACAGAGTATACCTTTTTTGTTTGAAAAAAAAAATCCCTTGCGTGACTCCCTAACAATGCAAGTTTTGCAGGCAACCTCCCCTATGCACAGGTGGGGTAATTAGTGTCTCAGCTAGGTGGATTCCATTCAGCTGGGACACTAATTACCCCAACTGTGCATAGGGGAGGTTGTCTGCAAAACATGCCCCGTTGGAGAGTCAGACAGGTTTGAGAAAGAATGGCTTAGTCACTGGATGGAATGCTGACAGCTACTGGCTATAATGTTTTTATCATGCATTTATAGAGAATAAAGTCATGCCACCAACTGTCCCTCTGAGGGGCTCAAAACTGATCCCTACCATAATCATAGTCTATTTCCTTTTTTATATCTAGTGGAGCCCCTCAGGTATTCTTACAAAGGAGTCAGACCATATAGAACCTGCCCCTTGCAACCAATTTGAATTAAGACATCCCTAAAAGATGATGTGGGAGGATTTTCTTATTCCGTTTCCTGCCTTCACTCTGGCTGTAAGGATAGAGAGAGAGAGTGAGTATATAGGAACAGTAATGAATAGTATTTTTGGCTATATCCTCGTACACTACACAGGTAAAGAAAGACACTTTCATTGCTGATTTATCACTGTGTGAATGTTATGTATTTGTTTTTGCTATTATAAATAAAAGAATAATATTGTGCTCATTTGCACATAATTGTGTGTCACTACGGTTATAATAATGATTGATATTGTGCTAATTTGTACGTAACTTTGTGTTGCTACTGTTCCAGTAAGGTTAATATTGTTTTGATTTACACATACTTGTGTGTTACTATAAAAGTTAATATTGTGCATAATTGTGTGTTACTATTTAGATATTGTGCCCCAATTGCACATAATTGTGGGTTACTTTTGAAGGCTGATATTATGCACATTTGCACATAATTGTACATTTTCACTATTGTCATAAAGGTTAATATTGTGCAGATTTGTACATGGAACTGTATAGGGGGGGGGGGGGTCACCAGACACCAGAGATCTGCATAGGGGAAGGAGGGGGCCACTAGACACCAGGAAACTGTATGGGGAGGGAGGACCACTAGACATCAGGGAATTGTATAGGGGAGGGAGAACCACTAAACACCATGGAACTATATAGATGAAGGAGGAGGGCCACTAGACACCAGGGAACCATATAGGGGAAGGAGGGGGCACTAGACCACAGGGAACTGTATAGCGGAGGGAGGGGGTCATTAAACTCCAGGTCCTGTATGAGGGAAGGAGGGGGCCCATAAGACATTGAGGTTGGCCCATGACTTTTTCCCAGAGCTCAATTTCGGGCCTATTCGTATTTGAGTTTGACACCTTTGCCATAGAGGATCTTCCATCTGTATCATCCAGTGTTCCATTGGCAAAACATTTTAGTGTAGCTGGTGGTATTGTGACAGGAAGTCAAACAAGGCTGTCCCATGCTATGTCAGTTGCCTGACCTTCGTGAAAATTAATGAGAGCTGCATTTCCAGCCATCCATTGCAGACCAACGAGATTGATCTGTTCTAGTTAATATTTCTTGGTCAAACAGATTATGACAATTGGTACCAAGATACGTATTGATGTGTGAGTGCCTAATGCCTAATACACACGGTACGATTTACCGATAGATGGATTCGATTGATAAAATCCATCATGTCCGATGTTGCTCCCGATTTTGTTTCCGCACTCAATTTCTCATAGCAGTGAATGGAAAAAGATAAAAACAAATGAAAATAAGAGAATCGAGTACAGAATCGCAGGGAAAACAACGATCGGGTCGCAGAATCGCACTGAAAATCTTACCATGTGTACCCAGCATACTTCAATGGTTATTGTCAAAAAGTTGGGGGCATTTATGTCATTGGATGGCAGACCTTCAATGTAATTTGTGCTTCAACTTTAAACTTATGGAGGGAAAAAGTATGTAATGAATCATACTTCGGCATTATTTACCTCTGTAAATCCTATTCTTTTGATTTGGATTTCTGATTTTTGCTTCTCGGCTGGCAGAAAATCTTCAGTTAGGAAATTGAAATGGGACTCAACAGAGACAAAGTAAAGGCATGTAGCTAATCATTAATAAAAGAGAAATACAGTACATTTTAATAAAAAAAAAAAAAAAGACATCCATATTTCAGGTGCACTTTATGTCATATGAACTGAGGCAACCTCTCCTCGTTTTTAATGACTGATATGTTAAGTAGGCGTATTCTATAATAACTATGGAAAATAAATGTATTTATACATTTCGTAGTTAGCAGTAGAAGTTTAGATATGTG
Source organism: Hyperolius riggenbachi (assembly GCF_040937935.1). Lineage (NCBI taxonomy): Eukaryota > Metazoa > Chordata > Amphibia > Anura > Hyperoliidae > Hyperolius > Hyperolius riggenbachi. The sequence continues at coordinate 462,250,051 of NC_090646.1, forward strand.
TATCCAGACTGAAGACATAAAGTGGGAGTATTTCTCTAGGCGGATGCTGAATTTCTGGTTTATCAATGAAATATCACACTGACACGAGACATTCCAGGGGATACTGCTGCTATCAAGTCAGATGATGTTATTGAGGCCTGAAATCTCGCTGTGAACATGACACAAGCTAAAACTCACAGACCTTTCCAGCCTCCCAAAACACAGCCGTGATGATTCACACCAGTTCAGGTTTTTTTTGCACTCGCAAGGTAAACAAAGGAAGCAACTGTGTATAGAATAAAGATTACAGGTGAGACAAGACTACTCAAGTCAAATATCCTATACATGGTTTATACACATAAAGCAGATTATATCTATACAGGGGCGTAGCAATAGGGGTTGCAGAGGTAGCGACCGCATCGGGGCCCTTGGACCAGAGGGGCCCCATGAGGCCCTTTCTAAACCAAAGTATAAGCTGTTTATTGGTCCTGTGGTGGTAATAATCACTTCTATAGAAGCTTTGAATGGTAGTAATCATTAACACACTGTTCCCCATCCCCTTCTTGCACCTCTAATACTGTAGATTTTGTTACGCCATATCAAGTGTTTTGTATAGAGTGCCTTGGGGGGCCCAATGTAAAACTCGCACCGGGGCCCCGAGCTCCATAGCTACGCCACTGTATCTATATGAACAAATAATACTGCAAAAATGTAAGGTGAACATGATCAAGAGATACACTGTGCAGAAGGCAAAGTGTTAATGGAAGTGTTAGGACATATAATTGAGTGTTTCTGGTGATCAATGAAGTGTAGCATTCACATACTTATTTTCCAAGGTACCACTATCGGTTTGGGGCCAGTCCATCTCCTCATGGGGAGTTTTCTTTGTTTTCAACAGCATTTCCTGAACAGCAGTTTAACTGCCAAAATAGTAAGATACCAGCTAGCCTCCCTAATCACTTGCACACTACTTTGTCAGTTAGACTTTGCAACTGCTGTTAAAGAGAACCTGTACTGAGTAAAAATATTTAAAATAAACACATGAGGTAACTTCAAATGAACATTACATAGTTACCTTGTCATCAGTTCCTCTCAGAAGCTCACCATTTTCTTCTGACAATAATCCCTTCCAGTTCTGACAATATTTTGTCAGATCGGAAATGTATCAGTTGCTGTCAGTAAAATATCAGTTGCTGTCAGTTATAGCTGAGAGGAAAACTGATGCGCCAGGTAATGTCCATGTTCCCCTATGGCTCAAGTGGGCGATGTTACAGTTTAACTCTGTGCTGACCAAGAAGCGGTTATGGTGTAATGGCCATTTTCAAAGTGGAGGACGGAAAATTCCCTTGATCACAGTAGACAAACAGGACGCAGGACAGGAGAAAGACACTAAGGAGTAGACTACATGGAAGGTAAGTATGACTTGTGTATGCTTATTTTGACTTTTAATTTTTTGTTCAGGTTTTCTTTAAGGAAATGCTATAGAAAACAAAGAATACCGTGAGAATCCCCCATGAAGAGATGGACTGGCCCAAAACCTGTCGGTTCTGTCAGGTTTTAAAGCTAATGTAACCCCCTTTTTTTTTTAAAAGGCAGATACCTAAGGAGCGGGAAGGCTCAGTCCTAATGAGCCATCCCTCTCCTCTCCCGGTGCCCCCGGTGCTGCACTGGCTCCTCCGTTCGCACCCCCTGCCGAGGGGACTTTGGAAGTCTTCGGGAGCCGAGTCCTCCCGAAGACAGGTGGCGCACACGTGAGTGCATCATAGAGGGCGCGCGTGCGCAGTGTAGAGCGGCCCGTCTTTGGGAGCACTCAGGCTCCTGAAGCATTTCCGAAGCCTCCCTTCGGCCCGGGAGACAGCGGTATTTGACCGAAAAGGAGAGCCTCCCTCTCCTTAGGTGAGTATCTGACTTTTTTTTTTAGAACCGGTTCCCATTAGCTTTAACTGCCTATTTTTTTTCGCGAATAGTGGTCCTTTAATGATCGTACTGGGTACAAGCGCTATACATATAGGCTCTTTGATTGTAGCCAAGCAGCACATGCTGTATTATAAATATGGGAGGAGGGACATTGGGCTGTGAATGAGCGATTGCACAAAAGAACACAATTCGTTTTTTTGCCATTTACAACCAAATGTATTTAACTCTTTTCATGCTAACAAAAATGAAACTACTTTATTTCCATTTATTTATTACTATAATTTGGCCCATGGCCTTATAGAGCTTCACAAATTAATCAGCTCATTATTTATCTGTGGTGTTCATACAATCGACTTGTAGATGGCACTACGCTCCTTGGAAAACTGATAAAATTATCTGTTCTGTTGTGGGTTGTTGGTTCCTGTTTTCAGCCAGCTAGGAACATTATCCATGATTGGTTTTAATGTAGTTATGTCTCCTCAAGTCAAACGGAGAATATTATAATTTACAGACTCAGTACACACTAAAAAAGTAAATAAAAATAAACTGCAGCCATGTGGAGATCCCACTAAGCTAGGTGACCAGCCATGTGGATTGGTTGTCAGCAGGAAAAGAGCTACTGAGCACATAGTGCTTCCTCTTTCCCCAATTCAAACCAGTTTGCTTGATTTTCAGTACTGTCATGACCATTTTATTCCTTTTTAACATGAGGATCTATGGTGGGAGATAATAGTAGGCACCTGGATTTACTGGCTGATACCCGGCTGAAGAGGATGCAATCTGTGCACACTAATGACAACTATAAGGATGAAGATAAAAGGTATTTTAAGTTGGTATTTTTTTTTATTATTTGCACCTTTTAGATGTATAAGTAAATGATCTGCAAAGGAGGATGAAGATTTTCTGCCTCCCCCTCACAAGGTACCTCCTATGTCAAATCTCAAGGGAGTGTACACTGCCACCTCCCTCCCCACTTTCTTTTAAATGTGTGCTAACTAATTTTAAACATTCTTTTACTTGGGATCTATGGGTGACATCACTGACTATAAATGTTCATAATGATCATTTACAGTGAGTCATGATGCTCAGGTTCTCCAGAAAATATTGGCTGCTGGATGAAAAAAAACAGGACCTGTCTGACTCGTTCCTGCTGAAGATGGGAGATGGAAAACAAATTATAGATGGACCACAGTGAGGTACATAAATAAGTGAATGCGTGCATGTTTTTTGCTTAATTAAAGTAGTCAATTGTTTGTTTCTGTGCATATGGACAAGAAGGCGCCATGGCAGGATGCCATGGGACACAAGGCTTCAACCCTTCTACCCTTTTCTTCCCCTTCTCCCCATGGTCCACTCAATCCTCTCTCCTGGAGATTCAGGCAGGCCAGGTCTCGGTCTCCAGGGCGCCACCACCATCGAGAGCCTGATCAACTGAAATCCAAGCCCCACCAACATGGTCCGCCGCATCTCCATGCATGTCGCCACCTCCACTCTCAAGGGAATGTGGGCCACCACTGCCTAGGGAACCAAGATGCTGATCATCTGGATTCTACACAGGGCTGCTCCACCACCGTGGCTATGGAGGGCCAGAATGCTGCTGCTGCTACTCCTGCCAGGCCACGGCTGCTTAAGGCCGGTTACGGCTGACTGTCTGCCACTGCCATCACCAGGTCATGCCTGCTACCACCACTCCAGTCAGAGCTTACTCCATCATGCATCCAGGACACTGCACTACGGAACCGCCAGACACTGATCACCATTGCAGCCTTCAGCCTTGCCCGGCCTCCGGCCACTGCTGCTGTAGTGCACCATCAGTCCAGGAGCCTTCAGACCAAGACTTTGCCTCTGCCAGGCTGTCTGAGATCTAGCCGTTACTGATATACCCACAGGGTAGTCAGGCCACCATCTTTGACTCTGTCCCCCTTGGGAAAACCAGGCCCATTTGCCAAAGTTTTGTTGGGGTACCCCAGATCTCACAGCTGCCGGCCCCCAATCTACCACCATTCAGAATCAGAATCAGAAACGGTTTGTATTCGCCGAGTGCGCTGTTGGCGCCCCCGGAATTGGTTGTGGTACACATGGCAATGCTAGCAGTACAGCTTTTGCAGCCCCCGGCCCACCTCACCAAGGTGAAGCCTCCAGCCTGGCAGTGCAGGCCAACCCCCTTTTTCCTGGTACTCACTGTGGCTCACTCTCTGCACCATCATCCCGGACTCTAGGTCTGGCCCCTGGTCCACTGATGGACTGCAGGACATGGGCAAGGGACTGACTTTCCAGCACCTGACTCACTGTGTAACATTTGAGTACCGTAGATGACAGCTTCACTAAAATCAGCACTTCTGGCTACCCCTCTGGTCCTACCTCTTTTGCTACTGGATTGCTGTTATGTGTATTGTCTAGGCTTTTTCTTTGCACATTTTATTGTACTTGTCTTTGTTATGTGTATTGTCTATGCTTACTCTTTTGCATTTTAATGTACCTGTGTGCTGTACTGTATCACCATCCCTGTAGGTGCCAAAAACAATTAATGGTACAACCCACATTGTATTTGGCGATTAAAAAGTGAGGGGTCTGCAAATAACCCCTTTATTTGTTAATCTGTGATGGGTTGGCCATGTGGTCACTCCCATTAAGGGAATTATCAAATAGCACATAAACCTCCTCAAATTACTTGGCATAATCACTGGGTCAGGGTATGTCCAAACAACCTCATGCCCATCAGTATTGGCCATCATGCTTTGTCTGGGAGCAAAACATTTTTTATATCACCTGCTCCTTCCAACATGGTACCTACCGCCGTTGAAAGTGATGTGGGCTTGTATGGATTAGCAGAGGGCCCACAGTAGCTAGCCTTCTCCCTAGTGTCTCCTGTATGGCCGGTCACGCAGCTCTTTCCAGGGGCGCACACACCTATTTATTTATTTTACACTTAAAAAAATGGCACTGTCTCCTTAAATTTATAGGACATCGGAGGTGAAAATAAACTAATGGAATAAACTATTGTATCTGTCCTTCTCCATCTAAAAATGACTTTTTTAGTTATCCCACAGTTTTATTTTATATTTAAATCTACACTACACTACATTTTTTACTGTTTCATGGCTTCTTCTCAATGACACATTCATGAAAGTATACCAGAGCGGAAATCTATGAGCTGTTAATACTTTTTTATCACTTTCCTGCTCTCAGAAGCTATTTACTGCCAAGAAAGTGATTTATGGCTGTAATTCCTTATCTGTGAGGGTTATGCTATAGTCAGACCCAGTAGCGACCCAGACAGAAACTCGCATACCAGATTTTTAACTCTTGCAGGCAGAGAAAGGAAAAAAGGAACACAGCATAGTTATTTGTGTGCTTGGCACTGTACATACACATGTGTTTCTCATCATAACACATGTCACCTCGGATGTTCTTTAAAGGGAGGGTCCAAGCAAAATAAAAAAAATGAGTTTCACTTACCTGAGGCTTCTACCAGCCCCATGCAGCCATCCTGTGCCCTCGTAGTCACTCACTGCTGCTCCAGTCCCCCACTGGCAGCTTGCCGACCTCGGAGGTCGGCGGGCCGCATTGCGTACATTTTCACGCATTCCCGCTAGTGCAGGAACATTAACACATACATTTTTACACATTACTGGTTCAATACGTAAAAAATGTACACATTGAACCAGTAACGCTAAGTAACTAAGTGAAACTCATTTTTTTATTTTGCTTGAACCTTCCTTTTAAGCATTCTCCATTTAACACCTACAAATGCTTATAGTAAAGCCAACCCTTGGGAAGGTATTGCTCATATGTCTCCATGATTGAGTACTCTGTCTGAGATTTACAGAAATTTACATAAAACACCAGATACCAAAATAAATGTAAGCACTATGAATTTGTCCAATATTTAGGAATATATGGGAATTTGAATCTGAGAAGTTGGGGTTAAATTCATGTTCCAGTTGAATTTGAAAAGAGAAAAAATGAGAAAAATCATGACAAAAGTTTAATGCATCAGAACCTTCATCTCTTTAACAACTGATTGTTATAGCATGCAGCAGTCTCTAAGGGAATCATATCCTCAGTTGATATTTAAAAACATTTCAATTTGCGAAATGAGGCACAACAGACAATGTAAATTTACATGATCCTTTGGATACCCGCAGTGACGTGTGACATGATGAGATAGACATAGGTATGTACAGTGCCAAACACACTAATAACTATGCTGTGTTCCTTTTTTTCTTTCTCTGCCTGAAAGAGTTAAATATCAGGTGAGTAAGTGGCTGACTCAGTCCTGACTCAGACAGGAAGTGACTACAGTGTGACCCTCACTGATAAGAAATTCTAACTATAAAACACTTTCCTAGCAGAAAATGGCTTATGAGAGCAGGAAAGAGATAAAAAGGGTCAATAGTTCATAGATTTTAGCTCTGGCATACTTCAATGAATGTGTCATTGAGCAAAAACAATAAAACAGTTAAAACTTAAAAAGTAGATTTAAACATAAAATAAAAGTGTGAAATATCTTAAAGAGAATCTGTATTGTTAAAATCGCACAAAAGTAAACATACCAGTGCGTTAGGGGACATCTCCTATTACCCTTTGTCACAATTTTGCCGCTCCCCGCCGCATTAAAAGTGGTTAAAAACAGTTTTAAAAAGTTTGTTTATAAACAAACAAAATGGCCACCAAAACAGGAAGTAGGTTGATGTACAGTATGTCCACACATAGAAAATACATCCATACACAAGCAGGCTGTATACAGCCTTCCTTTTGAATCTCAAGAGATTATTTGTGTGTTTCTTTCCCCCTGTTCTTATGCACTGAAGTTTCAGGCTGCTCGTTTCTTCCTGCAAACAGCTTTGCCCTTGTCTGAATTTCCTCAGTATGTGAAAGCCCAGCCAGCTCAGAGGACGATTTATCCAGATTGTAAAAGATAAGAGAGAAGCTGCTCTAATCTAAATAATACACAGGCAGTGTGCATAGAGGGGCCTGGAAGGGGGAGTTCATAGCAGAACTACAACACTGAAGAACTTGGCAGCCTTCCAGACACAGGCCGACAAGTCTGACAGGGGAAAGATACATTGATTTATTACAGAGAGTGTGATAGCAGAAAGTGCTGCAGTAAGCCAGAACACATTAGAATAGCTTTTTGAACTTGGAGGATGATAAAAAACAGGATGCAATTTTTGTTACGGAGTCTCTTTAAAAAGTCATTTTTAGGAGAAGGAAGATAGATACAATTGTTTATTTCATTAGTTTATTTTTGCCTCGGGTGTCCTTTAATCTATAGTTATCTGACTTGCAGTCATTGCCATGTATCCCCCTTTCTTATTTCTCTCTGCTTCAAACACAATAGGGGAATAATAGCTGAGTGAGTTGTGCGCCCCCTCCTACACTGCGCCCTGAGGCTGGAGCCTCTGCCTCGGCCCGACCCTGGTGGTGACAGCGTATAAACATCTCTCCTGGGTGCTCACTGCAATTGATTTTGTTGCTTTTGGAAATCTCGTGCCTCTATATTCCATCTGGGGCTATGATGCGGACATTTATGCTTGTAACAGTGATGTTACACAACCACACAGATCACAGACTGGACAAGAAAGGTCTGTATGAAAGCAATACAGTTTGTAAGGTACATATTGTACAGTACACAAGAAATAGATAACCCATCGAGAACATCAAGTTTCTGTCTAGAAGTAAATGTCCTGTAATAAGACTATACCGAATCAACACTGCATGGATTGCTTAGTTTTGTAAGTGTAAAACTACAAGATGATCTCTAAAGCAAATATCCCTGAACAATTTGTGCAAAAGAGTCTGTTGGCAGGAGGCGTGATATCCTCTTAGAAGGCTATAACCAACGTGCTTAAAACGTACTCTAGGTGAAAAGAATATTTTGCCTCTTCTCATAATCTGACATTAGATGAGCTATTGCTTTTTCCTGGAAATGTGTAAATAAGGTGCTATTATTCATAAGCTATGCACACCAGCAAATACCAAGCTTAGAATTTACGTAACAGCAAAAAGGCTATCCTGTCACTAACTCTCTTCTTCTCATGCATACATTAATTTCCTATGGGTCTGAGTGCAGAGTGTCAGGCAAGGCCCCATGACCATAATAACACTTCCTTGTAATAATTTAATATGTACTGTAGTGTAAGTGTAATCATGGAGACTGATGAACATTTGAGCATCTTCACAAAATTTTCATTACATATGCATGTATGGATTTAACTGCATGACTCGAAAAATTTACATCCCTCAGACCTTCCATAAGCCCTTAATGTGGGAATCAGAGACCAATCAGAAGGTCCAAGTTGTTTAGGAGAAGCAAAGTCTGTAAAACTGGTGTTTTAGACAAGACAAATAACATTTATATCGCGCTTTTCTCCTGGCTGACTCAAAGCGCCAGAGCTGCAGCCACTAGGACGCACTCTATAGGCAGTAGCAGTGTTAGGGAGACTTGCCTAAGGTCTCCTACTGAATAGGCGCTGGCTTACTGAACAGGCAGAGCCGAGATTGGAACCCTGGTCTCCTGTGTCAGAGGCAGAGCCCATAACCATTACACTATCCAGCCACTATCCAGTTTTACAGACTCTCCTTCATCTTTCGATGCTTGGGATGTTGGAAGGAGGTCAAGGAGATGGTGGTAAGCATTTATGGGTGGAGCAGTTTAAGAAAGAAGATAGCTGACAAAGGTAAAGCTAAATACTCACCATCCGATGGAGGAAGATGGATACAGGGACGTCCATGTTGGCGGGCATGTGTGACGTTACACAACATTACACGATGGACATGAACAGTAAGTCAAGCGATTGCAGTACTTTGCGCTGAGTCATCGGGGATATTAAATATCCGTTCCTCCGTGATTTTGATTACCACCCGTGGTGCTAAATGTTGTTCGTATGGTCGCGCCTGTGCCAATGTCGCAAGATCATGGAAATGATCGCTCATCACTGGAAAAACTCGCTGGTCATCAGGAAAATCGCATGGTGGGTACAGGCCTTTAGAAAGTTGAAGATGACTAGACTTAGGTCTTAGGTGATGAAGGGGGGCACCTAAAAATACTTATTTAAGATACTACTAAATGCATTTTGGACACCTTTTTTTGTGCAGTACTACAAATTAGCTTCTGCTTGCCACCATTTATTAGAATACATTTATTTATCATTGTAGAACATTTTATGGCTTTTATGGCTTACTTTATATGGCTTTCTACAGAGGAGATTATTTATTTTTCATTGGATATAAACTTTGGTCACTAATCTATAAGCATTGGAGTGCATGCTGATTTACTTTAGAGGAGATCTTGACTATTAATCATTTGCTTATCTATTCACTTCACACATATCCATTTATTTACATATTATTTATTTGTTAATTTATTTACTTGTTTAATGCTTATGAATTTTGGTCACTGTCCAATGGGCATAGGAGTCTTTGGGCTTGATGCATGAAAAGCTGGTAATTTTTCTATGCGCAGGCAGTGCAGGGCAATGTTACTGCTACTAACGCTAGGGGAACACCGCCGTCACTCTGTTATCGCCATTTCTGGCCTTACATGCATTAGGCCCTTTGATTCTTAACCATATATCTGTGTACTGTATTTAATACATGCTGTATTATTTGGTCTGAATTATTATTTTATTTAATATTTTATATATGAATTTAATTATTAATTTAGAATTACATATTTAGAACAATTTGGGCGGTATTTGATTTTAAATTCATCTACCTATTTATCTACATATTTAATTTCATTTAATGTAGGATCTTATGTATTGCATATATTTTCTATAATATATTGTACAGATTTTTAAATATAGTTTTTATATCTGCTGATTAAAAAGTAGGGCTATAAAGAATGTGTGGATTTTGGATGTAATGCTAGCAATGCATCTATGGTTAAAAAACACGTTTTACCTTGACAACTAGCATTGCTTTAAGTGTTCTGTATTTGACAGCTAAGTGCTGGACTGGTTTTGACTAATTTTTCTTGCAGATTTGCACGTGATGAAACTGGCAGGATCTGGTGACACATGTCAGATCTGCATCAGTACCTCTCCTCCTGTGGGTTCAGTGACAGTGCTGTGTTTCATGTAACTGTTCACATGACAACATGAGGCAGAACTCTACCTCAACCCCACATGAGGAACGACCGTGTAATAGGCCTGATCCAGGCAACAGGTCATACTTTAATCAGTGAACGCCACTCTGCAAAACACTTGTGATAATCATTAGCTCTACTGTATATCACAAACGAATCAACTTAATTTATCCATCTCAGTTGTGTATTAATGATATGGTAAGCCAACCATCACTATGATTACGCTTGGGGCACTTTTTTATTTCTTTGCAATTTTATTACCTCCTTCTACAGTTTCACACACAATCACCCCATGTACCCGTTTCCCTGCATAAGGGCCACTTGTGGAGTGTAGATCAGTGGCCATGGGAGTGGTGTACTGAAATAGTAGGGTATGGGAAGACTGCAAGCACCTCTAATGCCTTGATATCACATGCGAGGCTTGATTCGCTAAACCGTGATAACTCAAATATCACACCTTAGGAAAAGATATCACACCTTATCAGAGATATAACACCTTATCAAAGATATCACACCCTATCAAAGTTAACATGCCTTATCAGAGTAGCAGAACGAGCGCTACAAACCCACAGGGGCTCAGGGCAGGACGAGTGCCATTGCCAGTTAGCACTGTCTGTGCTTTATATAGTAGTAATCATTTATTGAAGTGCCTTCTTAATCCCTGTTCAGATCTGCATCTGTATCTCTCCTCCTATGGTTTCAGTGACAGTGTTGTGCTTCATGTAACTCACAGGTGTCAAACTCCAGTCCTGGAGGGCCATATTCATCTCAGTGTTCTGCTTGATGGACCACATCTTTCCTGGTTTAGTTCCATCAATTAATTTGAGCTGTGCCAAAGGTGTGTGAAGACCAATGACCTTGAGGATGGGAGTTTTGAATGCCTGATGTGACTCTTTACAGGGGCATAACTAGAGAGGAGCAGCACCTGCGATCGCAGGGGGGCCCACAGCTGGCTTGGGGCTTCAGCTACTAATGTTCCTTTACTACAATACAGGGGACTATACTTCAGAGCAGGCGTTTTTGTGGCTACACTTTTTATGGGTATGAAGATCATGATGGCCACACTTGTTTCATGAGCCTTGTGAGATGGGCCACAAATCCATGAAGGGCTCCGAGGGAAGAGGTGTGAATATGGAGGGGGGGGGGGCATCAGAGTTCTGCAGGGGGGCTCATGAATTGTGGTTACGCCACTGACTCTTCACATGACAACATGAGGCAGAACTCTGCCTCAATTCCACAAGAGGATGAGAGACTGGGTTATAGGTCTGAGGATATATTTTAATTAGTGATCACCACTCTTCAAAACACTCATGATAATCATCAGCTTGCAAACAGTATTTGTGAGGGTGGGGGCCAGATAAGTTTCAACAGTACTGGATGGTGGGAGGGAGGTAGCCCTGCCCTGTTGCTAGCCCTGCTGGCTGCAACCTGGCATTAAGAGTTAAGATGAAGGCCACACTTGAAGGTGGGGGGGGTCATGGAAGAGGGAGGGTGAATGGAGGTCACCAAAAAATATGTTCTGAGCTTTTTCGGTAGTCTACCAATAAGCATCTCATTGTGAATAAACACAAAGGGAAGTTTAGCAGTACTGGCTGCTGTAACACTGATAAGCTGTATGTGTTCTTGTTCTGTGTTTTATGGCTGTTCCTAAGCATGAAGAACAACAGCAATGCATATGATCACAATGACTGTGCTTTGCCTGGTGGCTGCTTTCCTAAATTCATATTGAATCCTGCAGCAAACCACACAATAATATCCTGAGCTGTATTGTGTGATGGATTTATGGCAGATCAGATGGCTTTATCATACATGGATCAGCAGTCACCTTGTCCCCGTAATTGCGCGCCTGACTTTTATATCCATCTGTCATGTCCTTGCGAACTTTGGCAGCTAAAATCTTAAAGGGAAAGGCCACAGGATGGAACCTCACTGACAGCAGTAACATTTTAGTGAAGGCTAAGCCCATGGCCTCGGGACATTTTATCACAGATGAGACAACTAAATCCTTGTTTGCTTTTTTGTTTTAGTGATTCTTGTTTTTTAATCCCAGTCAGTTGACTCGTTTGAGACGTTTGGAATTATACCGAGAAAGATGTCAGAAAGAGCAGAACGCGTTGCTGCTTTATAAGCAAATAATAATGAAAGACTGAAATAACTGTGATAAGGATGAGAAAGTTCAAACACGCAGAAAACATTAAAGGAAAACAAATATCAAATAAAACTGACAGATTACAGCTTCTCCGTGCTGCTAACGCATTAAGCTTGATCATTTCGAAGCCTCATCCACTGGCTGGGTTATTGAATATATCATCATTGATACCGCTGTCTAGAGATTTTATGTTTGCTGTCAGCCTGACAGACAAGAAATATATGATGACAGAGAGAGACCAAATGTTGGACAAGTGTCCAGGGCGCGCTGCTGTGAGGAAAAGAGATTTTTTGCTCCAGGCAGCAATCGGCATTAGAGAGGATGTTTCTGGTCATGCACAACTTCTCTATTTTAGAAATATGTTCAGCTAGTCCTCTAAGAATTAACATGCTACCGGTTTTTATGTATTTATTTTGGTATGTCAGTGGAAGCTTTGTCTACCATTCTCAGGCTGCAATGAACCATGATGCCTCCACACGGTGGCTTAGCCTGAAGGGACTGCATCAGTAATACCCATTTCTGAGAACCCCTGAGACATTTGTGTGCTCTATTTATGATAATTACTTACAAAATTATTACCTCCCATTTCTTATTTCCTACCCTCCCACTTTCACAGAATTTTAGTGTGTTTAACTCTGAAAGGGTTACCATTCTTGTATTTAAAGCGGACCAGAACTCAGAACTTCCTCTCTGCTCTAAAAGACACACAACAGCATAATAACCTTTAAAGAAAAACATTTCTTTGTTACAGCTCTTACAAGTCCTGCAATAACTTTGTATGTGTGTCTTCTTCCTGCTTTTATGGAAGCAGACATATTGTTAACTTCCTATGTTTACCAATTAGCTCTCTGCCGTGGCAGCCAGCTGACAAAGCTGGGAGATCAAATTACAGGCGTGATTAGTCACAGATGAGGGGGGATTAGACAGGCTAAACTTTCTAAATACATACAGGATACATTTCTATATGTTATCCTTTTGTCCTGTGCAAGCGTTCAGGTCCACTTTAAATCTACTACTTTGGATGAGACAGCAGAGCCTTTTGAGCCCATTTACAGAATTCATTGTTGAGGTTATTTTTTACTACTCAGGGTGGTCCTATGCTATAACTATGAGGAAAGTTTTTTTAGTTTTGAGAGAATTAGCATTCCTTTGGAAGCGAAGGGAAAGAACACTTGCGGAGAAAAGTAATTTTAGAAGTCAAAATTTTACAGAACATCATAATACGCAAACATAATGGAAAAAAATATCAACTAAATACAAGCAAACAAGTATATGCTACTTATCGATGGATCATGGCTTTGTCTTTCAAAGACTGCAGTGCTAGTCCTTTCCCTTTGGGAACCCACCTGAAAAGATTAGATTCTTTTTGTGAAGTGATCTACTCTCTAGTAAGCCACGCCCACAGGAACTTCATGACAAAAGGAACTAGGAAGTTGTAAAATAATTCCTTAAACTGCCGGTGTAATGTCTGATTGCGCTGCCCGTGCGCTCCCTTCCACACTGAGTAGCATGCATGCTCAGTGTGAAGTTAATTATGCTGCTGGTGGTAAAATACTAAATATCTCCGCTTCCTCACATCCTACATTCCCCAAATTTTCAGGGTAGGGAGGGGACCCCCCGAACTACCTCTATGCCAAGTTGCAGCCCCCGAGCCCCGCTGGTTCAGGAGATAGATTAGAGAAACTTTCCTCGGGAACCAGTGGGGCTCGGGGGCTGCAATTTTGCATAGAGGTAGTTCGGGGGGACCCCTCCCTACCCTGAAAATTTGCAGAGTGTAGGATGTGAGGAAGTGGAGATATTTAGTATTTTACCACCAGCAGCATAATTAAATAGGAACTGTGACTGCACAGTCTCCTACTGCACATGCGGGGCAGCGCAAATTAACAGGCAGCGTAATCAAACACAACACCGGTTCTTTTGAAACAAAGAAGTACATACTTTATCCAAGATCATGGCAGCCATCTTTGTTTCAAATCATATACACAGCTCAGCTGCCATTCCAATAGGTGATGATGTATACACAAAAGAAACACTAACAAAAGAAATATGCGCACAACAATCCACCTCTTGTGGGATAATCACTTTGTGTTTCTGCCATCTCTCATTACTCATTATCCAAATAAAAAAAAAATCTTTGCTAAATCTAAGTCCAGAAAAAAAGAAAGATATATTCTGTTAACCTGCTATTTCTTTGCAGGCCTGTTATGTGTCACAAGCTACAATTCTTAAAGAGAACCTTAATCTGTCCGACTCAGCCCTGGCGCAGGCTACTGCGCATGTGCAGCCTCAGGCTCCAACAAACTCCCAGCAGAATGCTTCCAGCAACCGGAGCATGATTGAGGTGTGGTGACTCATGACAGGGCTCAGTCGGAAAGCTTTCACAGGGCCGCAGCAGTGGAACACAGCGGACCAGAAGGACAATGAGGAACCTGAAGGACTACAAGGGGCTGGAAAAAATAAACTGAACACTTTCACGTCTTAAAGAGAAACTCCGCCCAAGAATTGAACTTTATCCCAATCAGTAGCTGATACCCCATTTTACATGAGAAATATATTCCTTTTCACAAACAGACCATCAGGGGCGCTGTATGACTGATATTGGGGTGGAACCCCTCCCACAAGAAACTCTGAGGACCGTGGTACTCCTGGCAGTTTCCTGTCTGTCAAACCTTGTTGCATTGTGGGAAATAGCTGTTTACAGCTGTTTCCAACTGCCAAAAAAAGCATGCAGCAGCTACATCACCTGCCAACAGTAAAAATGTCACCATGTAATGTAAATTGCAGAATATAAATCAGGGATTTAAAAGATTTTACAATGGGCAAACACTGACTAAATAATTTATACATAATTATTGTAAAAATGAAGCACTTTTTTTATTACATTATTTTCACTGGAGTTCCTCTTTAAGGTTTCCCTTAAGCCATTCCTTGTAGGTTAGTTGAGCTGAGCAAAGCCTGATGATGTCACTAGATTATTATTCTTATGACCGTATATACTCGAATAAAAGTCGACCTCGTGTATAAGTCGACCCCAATATTCAACCCTTTTAAGCTGGAATTTTTTATTGACTCAAGTACTGTCTACCCAGCAAAGTTAATGGCTGTACTTGGGGACCAGGAAGAATTATTAACTCAATCACAAGAAAATGTATGCGTGCTCTACACCAAGCTTAACCCTTTCAAGTCTAGCTGTGCAAATCTGGCTAAAATGGCTTACCATGAGACATGCTCACGCAGAAATGCATCTGCTTTCGCATGCCAAACTTTGCAGGGTCAAAAACCAATACCGCGAAGCGGTTGCCCTGCGGGAATTAGTTCATGCTATACAGCACTATCCAGGAGCGCCTCGGGGAGGCTTCCCATTGCCCCCATACAACCGGGGGGGCTGCGGGGCCCCAGGCTCTCTCACTGCCTAGGGACCACAGCAACACCCCGGAGGTGGAGGCTGGGTAGCTCGTCTGCGCTTCGCGGTATTGGTTTTTGACCCTGCAAAGTTTGGCATGCGAAAGCAGATGCACTTCTGAGTGAGCATGTCTCATGGTAAGCCATTTTAGCCAGATTTGCACAGCTAGACTTGAAAGGGTTAAGCTTGGTGTAGAGCACGCATACATTTTCTTGTGATTGAGAATTATTAACTGCACTGCATACAGTATTGCAGCCATTAAACCTTCCTGTCCCTCAACGTGAACCTCCAGAATAAAAATATACTCAGCAGCACTGAAAAGGCTTGGTGTTTCTTTAACAGTTTCACAGCATCAGAACTTTGTTTTGCTCCGCCCCATCAAAGAAATCTTCCCGGGCATTTTTCCCCTAATGCTGTGCAAAGCATGATGGGATTTCTGATGATGTTGTTCTCGTTGCCTAGCGTGCGCAGCTTGATCAGGACATAGGACAGTTGGAACTGTGTCTCGTGCTCCCTGTCACCTCCTTTCAACCTAATAGATGGCTGCCCTCGTGAAATCACAAACATTGGCCTGTTCTTTTAAAACAGAGTGGGTAAGAGATTATATTACCTATCTCGTTTAATTAACATAACTAATGTAACTTAATGACAGTATGTTTCTTTAGGCTGAAGTTCCTCTTTAAGTGCAGCCAATAACTCCTTCAGGCTCCCAAGTGCTGCAATTATTCACCCCCTCTCTTGCAGCCCAGTTCTCCCCCCCCCCCCCACCCGCCCCTTTCCTTGTTAATTGTTGTGGCCAGGACTTTCAGACCTGGTGTTTTCTTGGCATTTCCTTTCCTCCAAGTATCACTTACCACAGGGTAAATTGCTGCAAATGGGAATGTCACTATTAGTACACACATTACTCAGTGTTACTCAGTTACTCAGTGTTGCCCGTGACTCGTGTATAAGTCAACCCCTATACTTTTATGAAGTGAATCAGACCTACATTTCTAGACTTATACTCGAGTATGGTGCTGTCACCCTCTGCACCACTTTACAGAGTATATAATCATGTCACTGACTGTTCTCAGAGCAGCCCAGTCTTATTCCTACCATAGCCACGGTCTAATGTCCCTAATATAGTCTAATGTAAATGTTTCAGGAAAACACGTTTACCTAGCAGTACGTTTTTTGGGGTGTGGGAGAAAACTAGAGAGCCAGAGTAATATAACCTGTGGTGGGAAAAATGTATTTGCAGCATTACTGCATTATGAGCTATGCTCTCTTTGACAGTATTTTGTTGAAGGCTTTTTTTTTTTAATTTACATGCAGATGGAGTCTAAACAGAGAATGATCTATGGCATAATTTTTTAACTTGTGAGCTTGAAGTTGGGTTTTAAAGCACAAGTCTGGGTGTATGTAATACAGATATTAATCTTTTTAATGTTCTGTGACATTTTCTTATGCTCAGCTCTGTTATACGTGCTCTGGTAACCCTTTGCTTGTATTACTTTAAAATCAGCAGATTCTTATACAAAGTACTAAACAAACTGCTGACTTGAAAAAAGCTCTTCTTTCATCTCCAAATATACACCTAACAAGAATCTTCTTTCCAGTCACACAATACTTTGTTCTGCTGTGGTCAACATTTGTCACAATTGCTAGACTTTTCTTCTGCTGCTTCCTCTCTGCGGATCTCTGTTCTGCCTGCCATCTGGCATTCACCATGCCTCCTAGTCATTAATTGTGCCCTAAAAACCAAGAAAGGCATTCATTCACAACCTGTCTTTCCCACCGCCTGATACTCCCTGACTACATGTACTGCGGCCATACTGTTCTTACACTGTCCCTTCTTCAGGCTACTTTGTGCATGGTCAGTGAATTATGTTTTAGGTAAATCTGAATGCGATTGTAAACAGCCCTGAATACCTACCCTGTAGCAATGCGGATGATGTTGGTTCTAGATCATTTTTCAACAAATTCTGATGCTTATCTGTATTCCTTTATACATCCCATGTGCTGACTCACTTCAACTGTCTGGCATATTATGCATCATATGGATTCCTTGTGTAAATCAATATTATTACTCATTTATGTTGCCATTTCTTTCTGTCTGGCACATTAATGAACTAAATTCAGATTTGTGATGAAGAAATTCTAGTTTGGTATGGCTGCACATCTCATGTCAAAGCAACGTGTCTTTGTTGAGATACAGAGACATGACTGATACACTGGAGGGGTAGAAGGATGGCGAAGAAGGACGCACTTCACACTTATCTGCAGATGAGTAAATACTTTTATTTGTCTGATTCTATTAAACTTTGGCCCTGATTCAATAACCATTTCTTCCTAATTTTCTCTAGGGAAGGTTTTCTCAGGGTGCTTATCAACAGGCATACAGTTTAAACAATGCAAATTGCTCAGCTGTCTTGCTGATATTCTGCCTCTAAAACATTAAGCCACAAGGTAAATACACACGTTGGATTTTTCCAAACGACCGGTTGTTTGGAAGTCAAATCGGGCGTGTGTACAAACGGTCGGTCAGCTGATAACACTGGATTTGACCGATCCGCCGAGCGGATCCATCAAAACCAGTCTTATCAGCTGAATGACCGTTTGTACACAGACCTGATTTGACTTCCAAACGGCCGGTCGTTTGGAAAAATCCAACGTGTGTACGCACCTATAGACCCTGATCAAGCATGCAGATCAGGTGCTCTGACTGAAATCTGACTAGATTAGCTGCATGCTTGTTTCAGGTGTGAGATTCAGACACTACTGCAGCCAAAGAGATCAGCAGGACTGCCAGGTAACTGTTATTATTTAAAAGGAAATACATATGGCAGCCTCCACATACCTCTCACTTCAGGTATGCCTTAATGTACATACATAGCTCTTCTTTTGCACACAAAATGATGCCACAAGGAGGAGCAAGTAAAGCAACAAACAATGAAGAAAAAAAATCTATTGAGCTTAAATGTTACTTCTTTATAGGCATGGCGTCATGTGCTGCTTGTATTTTATCATCCCATTGTTTCACCTGCAAGGGGATAGGCATAGACTATCTCTATGAGAAGACTGCAGCCTACTGACAGTCTGTGGGGCAGGAAGTGACAAGTTTCTGGGCTTCAGATTGGACCTCAGTACTGGACCTCAGCTAATCAGGACATCAGTTTTCCTAATTTACTTCTACCATTTCCATTAATGTCACCCAAAGCAATCCTTGTTCAATTGTTAGATCAACTTTATGGGGAATGAGCACTGTACAGTCACATTGCTTGGCTATAGCTGTCCAGCATCTTCAGTCAATTGAGAGGGGAGGAGGGACAACATGGTAGTAGTTGAGTGATCGGCACATGGCAGACCATAAACAGCAAGCACAATTGTCATTCCTTGTTTAGCGGTCCGCCACAGCAGATTGCTAAATGATATCGCAGGGCAACCGCACAAACTCTCCGCCAGGATGGCATCATAGAATTACCTTCCTTTTTATAAACTTACATCGCTCAAGTGAGAATACACCCACACTTAGCATTACATTAGTATGACCTTTAAAAATCACAAGTGCTTAGAAAAAGCTCTTGCAGTGTGAACCAGCCCTGAAAAGGGTCCAGTTATGATATCCGGTGATGGAACTGTAGTACACTAACATAGATTATGGAATGACAAGAAGATCTATCTGAGAACAATAGACACACTTTGTTGAATAATGTGAACATATCAGAGTGTTGCTGTCCCTTCTCAAGAAGGGTGTTTTTTTTCCTGGCAAGAGGGAGTAACTTCAGTTCCCAGAATAATAATATGGTATATTCTTACATGTATCATATTGATTCCTTTAAATGTAGTTTTAGTGATAGAGAAACACATACATTTTCCCGAAATTCACCCAATAAATATAATTATAGATATATTTTTAGCACTAAACATATGCTTAGCCATAATTAACTTATACTTTTCTATGTCATCTGTGGACTCCATGTAGAAAAAAATATGGGTGACTATTTTCATAGGCCAAGCACTAAACACCAGTGCCCTACATCCAAAGCAGAAGCATTGTAAGCCCCATTCATGTCTGCTGGCCACTCTTTCACCAGTTTGGCTAGTAGACTTGATGTCAATGTCATTCACAGAATGAGTTACACAATAGCAGAGCAGGGACAAGGTCCTCCAGCATCCAAGGCTGAGACACCAAAGTGCGCCCCTCCATCCCTCCGCCCCAGCCGTCACACACTGATTGCTATTAGACTAAGAGTGCCACAGGGCCCACAACCTCCCCAACACCTTAATATCTAGTTATCTGGCGTGCAGTCACTGCTATGTATCCCCTTTTCTTATTTCTTTCTGCTTCATACACAATTAGGAATGACAGCTGAATGAATTGTGCGCCCCCTCCTACACTGCGCCCTGAGGCTGGAGCCTCTCCAGCCTATGCCTCGGCCCGGCCCTGCACAATAGAGAGGAAGTCAGGCATGAACCATAGCCTCAGTCACACACCAGAGAACTGTTATATCTCCTCCAAGTAGGTCACCCAGCTTTGAAGGCAACACCAATGTTATAGACACATGAATATACATGAATATACAAAGTGCACTTAGGGTTAAGGCAGGGAGCATTACCTGGAGTGGTTTCTCTCCTCTGCCAGGGTTATTATATGCAGTTGGTGATTAGGACATGTTTCCTGGGTCTTTTTAACTAATGGGGATTTGCACTTTAGGGACAAACACTGCGTGCCTTTTTTAAGATTATTAATAAAATTTGTTTATACTTTTGCAAAGATGATTTTTTCTATTCCTTTTCATTTGTTTATTGGTGTGCTATGCACACAATATGTGCTCTATTTTTGATAGTTATCTTTATGGAGTGTTAAGCACTCCATATTAACCTGATCATACTTCGCAGTGTTGTTTTTAGATTGGTACCTTTTTGGGGTGGGGGGGTGGGGAGAAGGGAGATTTGCACTTTAGGGACAAACACTGCGTGCCTTTTTTAAGATTATTAATAAAATTGGTTTATACTTTTGCAAAGATGAGTTTTTCTATTCCTTTTCCTTAGATTTTTAATGTTTATTTACCTTCCATTTAGACAAGCGTTGAAATATTGCACTTTGTATCTGTTCCCTGTACTCACATGTGGTTTCCCCAGTCAAGCATGAAATGTATTGTCTGTTATTTGTTATCAGCGGTAGGGCCCTTTTCCATTGCTGCTTGCGAGCCCGGCGTGATGCTCTCCAACATTGTAGCAATCCCAGCGCTCTTTCATCAGTGATCCGACATGTGCTGCCGGACGCAAGCAAGGGATGCTGGAGAATACCGCTAGGTAAGAGTTTTGAGGTGAATGAAGCCGATGCATGCCAGCTCCGCCTACCTAAATCCTGTAGGGAGAACTTTGAGCGGACTGTTTAGTGCTGCTTAGCACTTTTGGGGGCCCCCCTTACAAGCAAACCTATTCCAATCCCCTGGAACTTACAACCTGCGAGCCATTTCCAAGGGTCTGTGAGTATATATTGAAGCTATATAACTCCTTGCTTGAAATCACCCATGAGGTCTGGAACTGCTAATGCTTTGCTGTGCTATGCAGGAGGCTTAATATGGGACTTGGCTTGGACTTGCCATTTTTGCTTTTGCTTACTTTTTGCTCTCTGGATTAAAGAAATACTGTAGGGGGGTTGAGGGAAAATGAGTTGAACTTACCCGGGGCTTCTAATGGTCCCCCACAGACATCCTGTGCCTGCGCAGCCACTCACCGATGCTCCGGCCCCGCCTCCGGTTCACTTCTGGAATTTCAGACTTTAAAGTCTGAAAACCACTGCGCCTGCGCAGCCAAGCCCTCCCTCCCACTGACATCACCAGGAGTGTATTGCACAGGCCCAGTATGGTCTGTGCCTGCGCAGCACGCTCCTGGTGACATCAGCGGGAGCGAGGACACGGCAACGCAGGTGCAGTGGTTTTCAGACTTTAAAAGTCTGAAATTCCAGAAGTGAATCGGAGGCGGGCCCGGAGCATCAGTGAGTGGCTGCGCGGGCACAGGATGTCTGCAGGGGACCATTAGAAGCCCCGGGTAAGTTCAGCTCATTTTCCCCTGACCTCCCACAGTATTACTTTAAGCATGGAGGTGCTTGCTAACTTGTGACCATCCACAGAGGATATGGACTTTACGTTAGGGGTCCTTATACGTGTGCTCATATGTGTGCAGCTGCAGGTTGTGTGTGCCCGGCTATGTCAATGTGTGTCATTGTTTGTGTGCAACAGCGCTGTTCAATAGATGTGTTTCGACACACTTTTTATGCTTTGTAGTCCTTGAGAAGAAATAAATTGTTCCCCCCTTTTTTCACTACTGACCAGTGTCGCACGCACTTGTATTTAACAATAGTGTCAGTCAGGGTATAAATTACTCAGTGATTAAGGGGAGTTATATTAGCTGTCCTAACCTTGTCCTTCCCTTTCCTCCCCTTTAATCCCTTTTCCATTGCTGCTTGCGATTGCGCTGTGCTGAGATCAGACAAGCAACGATTTCCACTTGCTGCCGCTTGCGGCACAGACGTTGGGAATGGAGCCTGATCCCGATGAGAATCTCTCAAGCCGGCATTTGCTTTTGGGGATAAAACAATGCGCACTAGTGGGAAATGAGCACCATTATTTACATGTAAATTGCGGTGCTCTATAGCGATCACCAAAACGGCTGCCATCCGCTTTTTGAAGCGGTTCACAGCTGGTGGAAAAGCGCCCTAGCTCTGTTTGAATGTGCATTTGGAGCCCTAGGCTCCTATTCAACTCACCTTTTTTTAATACATTTTCCCCTAGGAGATCATTTTTCATCTTCTGTTCTACTATAACTTTTCGGCACTCTGAAATTGAAAAACGACTGAAAAGAAGGTGGAAAAGTGCTGTCAAAATCATTCTGAGTATTTAATTGTTTATTGGTGGCTTCAAAGAAACTTCATGATGCACCCCCCTCCTTTTGTGTCACCAACCCCTCCCTCAGATTGTAAGCCTTTGGCAGGGCCCTGTCCCCTTGTGTACCATACATGACTGTGTGCACTTTACCCAGAATTTTGAACTTGTATTTTTACCACTACCACTCCAGTGTAAATCTGGCATTGTATTACTATCTGCCTTGTGTTGTGTATTTTATTGCTTATTACCTGTATTGTTGTATCTATTTTCTATTACCTGTATTGTGTTGTCACCCGTTATCATTGTCTGTAATCCTATTTATTGTACATCGCTGCGTAATATGTTGGCGCTATATAAATCCAATAAAGAATAATAATAAGGAATTATCACCTAAGAGAATGCTTAGGAGAAAAAGTGAATTGAACAAGGGCCCTTAATACTTAACCCTTGCAGTGAGAAAAAAGTAAAAAGGAACAAAGCCTAGAGCTTAGTTATAAGTAGGGACTGTGTTCAATGCGCAGATTATAAATAACACCTTAATTGATCAAGGTGCTGGGCAAACAAATGTAATACTTCATTTCTCAGCATGCAATGCAGCAGTCAATGGCTACGTTCTGTTGCAGCAAATATGAAGGACAAACAAATAAAATTTACAAGTTAACAGTCACAATTTAATATAAACAAGATTTTTAGGTATATAGATGGTGATGTAAGTACAAACAGGTTCCGTTCTTGGAGATTGTTTGTAAGTTAAGTCCTGTAAGTAAGTTAACTACTTCCCGACCGCCGTATAGACAAATGGCGGCCGGGAAGCAGACGCCGCAAGGACCACCGTATTAACAAAATGCGGCGGTCCTTGTTTGGGCATGGGCGGAGCGATCGCGTCATCCGTGACGCGATCCTCCGCCTCCGCCTGTCGCCGCTCACTCGCCGCAACATCCCGCCGGCCATACGGAGGCGCCGGCGGGATGTTAACCCGACGATCGCCGCATACAAAGTGTATAATACACTTTGTAATGTTTACAAAGTGTATTATACAGGCTGCCTCCTGCCCTGGTGGTCCCAGTGTCCGAGGGACCACCAGGGCAGGCTGCAGCCACCCTAGTCTGCACCAAGCACACTGATTTTCTCCCCCCCCCGCCCCAGATCGCCCACAGCACCCATCAGACCCCCCCCTGCCCACCCCCCAGACCCCTGTTTGCACCCAATCACCCCCCTAATCACCCATCAATCACTCCCTGTCACTATCTGTCAACGCTATTTTTTTTTAATACCCCCCCCCTGCCCCCTGCTCCCTCCTGATCACCCCCCAACCCCCCAGATTCTCCCCAGACCCCCCCCCCAGACCCCCCCCCCCCCCCCCAATGTACTGTATGCATCTATCCCCCCTGATCACCTGTCAATCACCTGTCAATCACCTGTCAATCACCCGTCAATCACCCATCAATCACCCCCTGTCACTGCCACCCATCAATCAGCCCCTAACCTGCCCCTTGCGGGCAATCTGATCACCCCCCCACACCAATAGATCGCCCGCAGATCCGACATCAGATCACCTCCCAAATCCATTGTTTACATCTATTCTCTCCTCTAAACACACACTAATTACCCATCAATCACCCATCAATCACCCCCTATCACCACCTGTCACTTTTACCTATCAGATCAGACCCTAATCTGCCCCTTGCGGGCACCCAATCACCCGCCCACACGCTCAGATTGCCCTCAGACCCCCCCTTATCAATTCACCAGTGCATTCATTACATCTGTTCTTCCCTGTAATAACCCACTGATCACCTGTCAATCACCTGCCAATCACCTATCACCCATCAATCACCCCCTGTCACCCCCTGTCACTGCCACCCATCAATCAGCCCCTAACCTGCCCCTTGCGGGCAATCTGATCACCCACCCACACCATTAGATCGCCTGCAAACCCGCCGTCAGATTACCTCCCAAATGTATTGTTTACATCTGTTATCTTCTCTAAACACCCACTAATTACCCATCAATCACCCCCTATCACTGTTACCTATCAGATCAGACCCTAATCTGCCCCTTGCGGGCACCCAATCACCCACCTACACGCTCAGATTACCCTCAGACCCCCCCTTATCAATTCGCCAGGGCATTATTTACATCTATCCTTCCCTGTAATAACCCACTGATCACCTGTCAATCACCTGCCAATCACCTATCACCCATCAATCACCCCCTGTCACCCCCTGTCACTGCCACCCAACAATCAGCCCCTAACCTGCCCCTTGCGGGCAATCTGATTACCCACCCACACCAATAGATCGCCCGCAGATGCGACATCAGATCACCACCCAAGCGCAGCGTTTACTCTCCTCTAAACACCCACTAATTACCCATCAATCACCCATAAATCACCCCCTATCACCACCTGTCACTGTTACCCATCAGATCAGACCCTAATCTGCCCCTTGCGGGCACCCAATCACCCGCCTACTCGCTCAGATTACCCTCAGACCCCCCCCTTATCAATTCGCCAGTGCAATATTTACATCTGTTCTCCCCTGTAATAACCCACTGATTACCTGTCAATCACCTATCAATCACCCATCAATCACCCCCTGTCACTGCCACCCATCAATCACCCCCTGTCACTGCCACCCATCAATCACCCGCTGTCACTGCCACCCATCAATCAGCCCCTAACCTGCCCCTTGCGGGCAATCTGATCACCCACCCACACCAATAGATCGCTCGCAGATCCGACGTCCGATCACCTCCCAAGTGCAGTGTTTACATCTGTTCTCTACCCTAAACACCCACTAATTACCCATCAATCAACCCCTGTCACTGCTACCTATCAGATTAGACCCCTATCTGCCCCTAGGGCACTCAATCACCCGCCCACACCCTCAGAATGCCCTCAGACCCCAGCCCTGATCACCTCGCCAGTGCATTGCTTGCATCTATTCCCCCCTCTAATCACACCTTGAGACACCCATCAATCACCTCCTGTCACCCCCTAGCACACCTACCCATCAGATCAGGCCCTAATTTGCCCCGTGTGGGCTCCTGATCACTCGGCCAAACCCTCAGATCCCCCTCAGACCCCCTTCCGATCACCTCCCCAGTGCATTGATTGCATCTATTTTCCCCTCTAACCACCCCCTGAGACACCCATCAATCACCTCCTGTCACCCACCTAGCACTCCTATCCATCAGATCAGGCCCAATACAACCTGTCATCTAAAAGGCCACCCTGCTTATGACCGGTTCCACAAAATTCGCCCCCTCATAGACCACCTGTCATCAAAATTTGCAGATGCTTATACCCCTGAACAGTCATTTTGAGACATTTGGTTTCCAGACTACTCACGGTTTTGGGCCCGTAAAATGCCAGGGCGGTATAGGAACCCCACAAGTGTCCCCATTTTAGAAAAAAAGACACCCCAAGGTATTCTGTTAGGTGTATGACGAGTTCATAGAAGATTTTATTTTTTGTCAAAAGTTAGCGGAAATTGATTTTTATTGGTTTTTTTCCACAAAGTGTCACTTTCCGCTAACTTTTGACAAAAAATAAAATCTTCTATGAACTCACCATACTCCTAACAGAATACCTTGGGGTGTCTTCTTTCTAAAATGGGGTCACTTGTGGGGTTCCTATACTGCCCTGGCATTTTAGGGGCCCTAAACCGCGAGGAGTAGTCTAGAAAACAAATGCCTCAAAATGACCTGTGAATAGGACGTTGGGCCCCTTAGCGCACCTAGGCTGCAAAAAAGTGTCACACATGTGGTACCGCCGTACTCAGGAAAAGTAGTATAATGTGTTTTGGGGTGTATTTTTACACATACCCATGCTGGGTGGGAGAAATTTCTATGTAAATGGACAATTGTGTGTAAAAAAATCAAACAATTGTCATTTACAGAGATATTTCTCCCACTTAGCATGGGTATGTGTAAAAATACACCCCAAAACGCATTATACTACTTCTCCTGAGTACGGCGGTACCACATGTGTGGCACTTTTTTACACCCTAAGTACGCTAAGGGGCCCAAAGTCCAATGAGTACCTTTAGGATTTCACAGGTCATTTTGCGACATTTGGTTTCAAGACTACTCCTCACGGTTTAGGGCCCCTAAAATGCCAGGGCAGTATAGGAACCCCACAAATGACCCCATTCTAGAAAGAAGACACCCCAAGGTATTCCGTACGGAGTATGGTGAGTTCATAGAAGATTTTATTTTTTGTCACAAGTTAGCGGAAAAAGACACTTTGTGAAAAAAAACTATTAAAATCAATTTCCGCTAACTTGTGACAAAAAAATAAAAACTTCTATGAACTCACCATACTCCTAACGGAATACCTTGGGGTGTCTTCTTTCTAAAATGGGGTCATTAGTGGGGTTCCTATACTGCCCTGGCATTTTAGGGGCCCTAAACCGCGAGGAGTAGTCTTGAAACAAAAATGACCTGTGAAATCCTAAAGGTACTCATTGGACTTTGGGCCCCTTAGTGCAGTTAGGGTGCAAAAAAGTGCCACACATGTGGTATCGCCGTACTCGGGAGAAGTAGTATAATGTGTTTTGGGGTGTATTTTTACACATACCCATGCTGGGTGGGAGAAATACCTCTGTAAATGACAATCTTTTGATTTTTTTACACACAATTGTCCATTTACAGAGGTATTTCTCCCACCCAGCATGGGTATGTGTAAAAATACACCCCAAAACACATTGTACTACTTCTCCCGAGTATGGCGATACCACATGTGTGGCACTTTTTTGCACCCTAACTGCGCTAAAGGGCCCAAAGTCCAATGAGTACCTTTAGGATTTTACAGGTCATTTTGAGAAATTTCGTTTCAAGACTACTCCTCACGGTTTAGGGCCCCTAAAATGCCAGGGCAGTATAGGAACCCCACAAATGACCCCATTTTAGAAAGAAGACACCCCAAGGTATTCCGTTAGTAGTATGGCGAGTTCATAGAAGATTTTATTTTTTGTCACAAGTTAGCGGAAATTGATTTTAATTGTGTTTTTTCACAAAGTGTCATTTTCCGCTAACTTTTGACAAAAAATAAAATCTTCTATGAACTCACCATACTCCTAACGGAATACCTTGGGGTGTCTTCTTTCTAAAATAGGGTCATTTGTGGGGTTCCTATACTGCCCTGGCATTTTAGGGGCCCTAAACCGTGAGGAGTAGTCTTGAAACGAAATTTCTCAAAATGACCTGTGAAATCCTAAAGGTACTCATTGGACTTTGGACCCTTTAGCGCAGTTAGGGTGCAAAAAAGTGCCACACATGTGGTATCGCCGTACTCAGGAGAAGTAGTATAATGTGTTTTGTGGTGTATTTTTACACATACCCATGCTGAGTGGGAGAAAGATCTCTGTAAATGGACAATTGTGTGTAAAAAAAATTAACAAATTGTCATTTACAGAGATATTTCTCCCACCCAGCATGGGTATGTGTAAAAATACACCCCAAAACACATTATACTACTTCTCCTGAGTACGGCAATACCACATGTGTGGCACTTTTTTGCGGCCTAACTGCGCTAAGGGGTCCAAAGTCCAATGAGCACCTTTAGGCTTTACAGGGGTGCTTACAATTTAGCACCCCCCAAAATGTCAGGACAGTAAACACACCCCACAAATGACCCATTTTGGAAAGTAGACCCTTCAAGGTATTCAGAGAGGGGCATGGTGAGTCCGTGGCAGATTTCATTTTTTTTTTGTCGCAAGTTAGAAGAAATGGAAACTTTTTTTTTTTTTTCTCACAAAGTGTCATTTTCCGCTTACTTGTGACAAAAAATAATATCTTCTATGAACTCACTATGCCTCTCAGTGAATACTTTGGGATGTCTTCTTTCCAAAATGGGGTCATTTGGGGGGTATTTATACTATCCTGGAATTCTAGCCCCTCATGAAACATGACAGGGGGTCAGAAAAGTCAGAGATGCTTGAAAATGGGAAAATTCACTTTTTGCACCATAGTTTGTAAACGCTATAACTTTTACCCAAACCAATAAATATACACTGAATGGGTTTTTTTTTATCAAAAACATGTTTGTCCACATTTTTCGCGCTGCATGTATACAGAAATTTTACTTTATTTGAAAAATGTCAGCACAGAAAGTTAAAAAAATCATTTTTTTGCCAAAATTCATGTCTTTTTTGATGAATATAATAAAAAGTAAAAATCGCAGGAGCAATCAAATAGCATCAAAAGAAAGCTTTATTAGTGACAAGAAAAGGAGCCAAAATTCATTTACGTGGTAGGTTGTATGAGCGAGCAATAAACCGTGAAAGCTGCAGTGGTCTGAATGGAAAAAAAGTGGCCAGTCCTTAAGGGGTAGAAAGCCCTAGGTCCTCAAGTGGTTAAGTCCTGTGTTAAACACGGTGAAATGGGAATAAATGATAAACTCTGGATTTGGACATATAGTATAAAATATGCCATTTTGTTGTTGTTTTCACTGTTTGTGAGTTTAAAACACTTTTAAAGTATTTTAAACTACTTATAACAGTTTCAGAATCGGAATCATATTTATTCGCCAAGTACAGGGCAGCGTACAAGGAATTGTTTTTGGCACAAACAGCTTGGAGATAGGGACATAGTGAAATACATAGGTACATAAATAAATTAGAGTGAATACTGTACATATTTAGGGAAACACATATTTCACAGCGGAGTTTGCATTTGGGTGGATGGGAGGGGTGGCTGAATTTAGTGCCAGGACAGTTTGGGTAAAGAAAGAGTTCCTGTGCCTGTATTGAAGAGTGCAGTATGGGTGGATGGGGAGGGGGGGGAGGGGGGGGGGGCTGAGTTTAGGACCGGGACAGCTTGGGGAGAAAAAGAGTTCCTGTGCCTGGAGGTCTTGGTGGCGATGGCCCTGAAGCAATGACCGAATGTTAGTAATTTGAGGTAGCGGTTGCCAGGGTGAGAATGATAGTTTGCTATCCTGAAAGACCTGGTTCACAGCCTTGAGGAGTAGAGATGATCAAGAGATGGGAGGAAGGTTCCTATAATCTTCTCAGTGGCTCTGATGACTCTCTGTAACTTGTGCTTGTCACTCACAGAGGAGCCCACATACCACACGATGATAGAGGAGCATAGAATAGACTCAATAGTGGCAGAGTAGAACCGGGTCAGAACAGTGCGAGTCATTCCAAAGTTTTTCAATTGGTGCAGGAAGAAGAGCCATTGTTGGGCCTTTTTCTATAGTTTGGAGGAGTTCACATCCCATCTACAATACCTAGAGATGGTGGTACCCAGGAGGCGAGTGCTGGAGACTCTGGTGACCTCTGAGCCCTCAATGAGAACTGGGGGAAGTGTAGGTTTTTTTCCCTAAGATTGATGGTCAGTTCGACAGTTTCTGCTGAGTTGAGGACAAGCTTGATGACCACTTGGGTCCTGTTTGTGAGGAAGTAGGCACACTTAGAGGGAAGGATGCACATTAAGCTGTACCATCTTGTCATGGAGGAAGTTAGGGCTCATAGTATTGAAGGCAGAGCTGAAGTCGAGGAAGAGAATCCTCGCATAGGTTTTTGGTTTGTCTAGAGCGGCTGGAAAGTGTAATGGTTAAGGGCTCTGCCTCTGACACAGAAGACCAGGGTTCAACTCTCGGCTCTGCCTGTTCAGTAAGCCAGCACCTATTCAGTAGGAGACCTTGGGCAAGACTCCCTAACACTCCAACAGCCCATAGAGCGCGTCCTAGTGGCTGCAGCTCTGGCACTTTGAGTCCGCCAGGAGAAAAGCGCAATATAAATGTTTGGTGTCTTGTATTGTCTAGATGAGACAGGATGTACTCTGGGCTTATGCAATACTGTAGCATTTAGGGGCCCGTTTCCTCTATGAAGTGATGCGAGTGCGGCTACCCAGCCGCATCGCATCACTTCCGCTGCAGTTCATGTCACTTCCGCATCGGGAGTTATGGCGGGGCAATGCGGCTGTGCTGCAGATTCTCGGATCGCTCCGCACGCAATGGAAACTGTTCCATTGCCGTGCATTGGTTTCAGGACACCCGCGGTGTGATTCAGCTATGTAGCTGCATTGCACCACATGTAATGGAAACGGGCCCTTACAACAAAAATATGTAATATACAAACAGTATTATATATTTTGTACATGAAGACAACTTTTGTATTTATGAACCATTGTATTTCGAGTAGTTTGTAAGTAGGGGTTTATTAGCCAGTTTCTGCATAAAGGAAAGGATACTGAGGGACAGACCGATTTTTACATATTATGTTTGGGATGAAGGGACAAGGATAACTGCTGATGGCAAAAGGGAATAAATATGTTACAAAAAAAAAAAAGAAAAAAGGGAAGGAAAAATTATATTAAAACTTTTTATACATAAACGTGATGTTTTCCTTTTATTTAGGCATGTTTGTTTCAGGCTTTATAAAGGAATAGTTTTTGTACTTGTGGCTTGAGCTATGTGGTGGCCTCTAGTACACAAATTCAAGTATTTAACACCCTGATGCTACCTCCGTAATGAGAGGGAAATGAGAGGAAGCTGCGCCCATGATAAGCTGTCATCTACATGTTGAGAAATGGATCCTGTGAGACCTGAGAAGTTGGTAGTTTGATGCTTCTTGAATAAATTCTACATTAGATTTAAACCCCAGTGTGCTGGCAGTATTGTTGATCATTGCGTATGAAAAATTCATAGCAATATGCCACAGATGTCTTGACTGTATATACAGTGATTTTCATCACAACTGTCAAATTCTGCTGCTGCTTGGATAAGTTATTATGCAATGACACTTCCATTGGCCATAGAGATTACACAGCAGTTGGACATCCAGGAATGTTCTGTCCTCTCTGGTTGGTGACTGACACAGAAGCATTGGTAATGCAGTCACTGAATGACTCATCTCAGGAGACCAGTTCTCTGCTGATGTCAGAGGCATAAGGTCATAGTTTGATTCATTTGCTAGACAGACAGATTAGTCAGCTTTTAGGCTACATACAAACACCACCATGTGCGATAATCTATCTGGTGTGTGTACAACAGTCACCTGACATCAGGGCCGGGCCGAGGCATAGGCTGGAGAGGCTCCAGCCTCGGGGCGCAGTGTAGGAGGGGGCGCAGAATTCATTCAGCTGTCATTCCTAATTGTGTTTGAAGCAGAAAGAAATAAGAAAAGGGGATACATGGCAGTGACTGCAAGCCAGATAACTAGATATTAAGGTGTTGGGGAGGTTGTGGGCCCTGAGGCACCTCTTAGTCTAATAGCAATCAGTGTTTGATGGCTCGGGTGGCAAGGATGGAGGGGCGCACTTTGGTGTCTCAGCCTTGGGTGCTGGAGGACCTTGTCCCGGCTCTGCCTGACATCACCTGAAGATCAGGCATGCCCCTGTTGCCTGAGCATTGTTCTTACTACTCACCCACACACAAGAAGCCACTACATTGTGTGCCTTCATTCAACACCGCACCACAGTAACAGATGCGTTGCTAGCCTACAGGCTAGTGACGTGTCTATACAGCATGCTGTATGCCCCAGCTTCCAACTTAACACTGTCAGAAAGCATTTTAATGCTCTTACGAATGATACTGTTTCTAAGTGGTATAAAAAGGTAATTTTTACACGATGAAGAGGATTCTGATTGTGGTTTTTTTTCTGTGGAGGTGTGCTGACCAGCCTGGAGAGGGATCCAGAGGGGAGGTGATTACCAGAGAGGCAAGCGTGGCCTACACCCCACAAGCAGATTTAGGCAGCATGAAAAAGACAGCAGGTAATTATATCTGATTTGTAGAAGAGGACTTATTGAATGTGTAATTTAGACAGGACAAGACACGGAACATTTATATTGTTGCTTATCTCCTGACGGACTCAAAGTGCCAGAGCTGCAGCCACTAGAGAGCGCTCTATAGGCACTAACAGTGTTATGCTGGGGATACACGGTACATTTCTGTACCGTGTATCGACCAGCTGATCCGGCCAGCTGATAATATTCAGCTGGCCCGATCAAGCCTCTCGACCCCCGCCCGCTCGATTCCTGCCGGCGGACAATGGCAGGGAATCGAGCGCTGATAAGGAAGCCCCGGCGGGGACGAGCGGTAATCGATCCGTGCGCATGCGCGGACGAGCGAGGACACGGCTGGGGGCGATCCGGTGGCTAATTGGCCGCCCGTTCGACCCGTGTATTCCCAGCATTAGGGAGTCTTGCCCAAGGTCTTCTACTGAATAGGTGCAGGCTTACTCTAATTACACTGGAAGTCCACTTTAAGAGCGAAAATAGCATTGTGATCAGGCATGCTCAGGTGTTGAGGGTCATTAAGGATCCAACATGTTGAATCCTTGATAGAGAGGTTGGGCGTAAGTTGTACACACACTAGATAGATGAACAATCGTTGAATCTGTCAGTATTTCCCATTTTGAATGCCTTTTATCTATTGTGTGTACATACCTTTAGACTACAATGGCAAGACTGACTATGATAGGGATTAGATTGTTAGCTCCTCTGAGGGATAGTTAGTCCACTACACTTAGTCCAGACACAATATAAAAGTGCTGCATAAGAAGTTAGCACTATGTAAACACAAATAAATAATATGTGGTATGTTGTACTTAACTTTGTTACTTCAACTTGGCTCTATTAATAAAGTATGTGGTATTATACTGGTTTAAACCCCTAATAAACTAAGGGCTGTTTCTTTTAATTAGCTTTAGATGACATGTTTTAATTTTCGAGTATTGCTTATTACATGTATTCCCATGACAGATGCAAATGCTGGAACTATTGTCATTGTGCCACTTAGTCACTTCCCTAATAGAAGAGTGACTCTTTTTTTTGTGCCCATGATATTTCACATCCAAGGAGGAAGTAATTGTTAACTATAATGTTAAACATTTTAATGAACTGATATAATTTCTCCTGTGTTAGCTTCATGCTCGTTGGAATTCTGCAATTCAGCAGGTGCTCACTGCTTAGATAGCACAGATTCATCAAGGATGAGAGCCTGCAGAGAGACAGCCAAGAGCAGGATGTTTCCATGAATAAACTGGTTGGGGGTCACTTACATAAAGAATCCCAGTGAATTAACACCTTGGAATGGAAGTGCAGCCCGATGCAGACACTCTGTGCATCCTCCTGCCACAGTCAGGGTGTAATTACAATTATGGCAGCAGGGACAGTTTCTGTAGGATACAGTAGCTCAAGATGTACAATATGCTGAAATAAAGCCACATTGTCTTAAAGTGAACCGAGCACCATTTTTAGCGCCCAGGGCATCTCAATAGCACATTAAAAATGCATGCCATTAATATGTCTCATTTTTTTAAAAAAAATCCATTTTACCATTTATCTTTACATCCGCTCAAACTCACTCTTATCAAACGAACGACAGTCTGTACACATGCCCGATTTAGCGTGCGAACGACTGAATGACGGGACGTTCACACGACCCGTTGTTCACGGAAATCCGATGTGTGTGTGGGCCTAATGACTTAAGTACTGTAATTGTTTTATTGCACTCATTACCAAGAAGTAAACAATACCTTTTCTTCAACAGAAGGGGGTGGGTAATTAGGACAACTGCTACAAAGAGGTTATCCAGAGGGAATGTGTCAAGATAGCGTCTTTGATTTCTGTAAATAAGGACAGTGAGAAGGGGAGGGAGGGAACATGGCAGCTCCTATAGCCATTACAAATTTCAGGGAAAGAAAGGGTGCTTAGTTCCCTTTAAAACCAATAAATGCACTCATAGTCAATAAATAAAGCCTTGTACACACACAGGTTTAGCTATATCATTCCAGGCCACCCAACACAATCATGGGGCCCTCTGACACTGCGTGTCCCCCTGCCCCCTTCCCTGGCAGCCCATGCGCTATGGGGCCCCTCTCCTCCTCCCTTCCCCCTTTTAGGGTTATCGCAGCGGAGGTGTGTAAAAAATAGTTACCTACTCCCATTTTGTCCGGTCACCTCTCCCTCCCAGCAGTCACTGTTCTGTTGCATGCCTGGCTCCTGATGGATGTCATCATGTGATCAGGAGCCAGAGGGGGGCAGTATAGAGTGAATGGCTGTGGGAGGAAGAGAAGACCCGATACAATAAGAGCAGGTAAATATATTTATTAAGCGTCAACGTGAGTAGCACATAAGCAAGATAGAAATGTCCAAGATGAGGGACTGTAACCAGGATCTCAGTAGTGGTTCTAGCAGATTACACCATTCATGTCTCTTCCCGCTTGTTAGCTACTCACTGCAGCAGCGGCCCCAATCTGAGACAGAGAAAACACCATAACGTTTTTTCCATGGGAAGTGGGGTGTAGGCGTCGGAAGCTGGCGGACACTTGGCTCGAGGGTAAAAAACACGGCAGGTAATTAAACCTTCCTATTGGAAGAGGACTAATTGAATGTGTAATTTACAATGGAGGTCACTTTAAGGCCAGTTGGTTTTTGAGGAGATAATTCACCTATCTGTATGTTTTTGGGACACATATTGCACAATGTTTAGACCCAAGCCATGGAACTTTTAACAACAGTCCAGACAACCAAATATCCACCGGCATCAGTGAGAGGTACAACCAGGAAAATGATTTGCATCTCATTGATCATCCCTAGTCGCTAGATGGATCCAGACGAGACTTGGGCTAAGAGCTGTGCTGATGATTTGGGCGCCGCCATAGGCTGTAATGCGAATTAGTGACTAATTTGGGCCCAGGTGATTGCAGGAGCTCAAATTAGCAAAAAAAAGTAATTTGCCAATGACCGAATTACGTGTCCCTACAAGTTGTACTTACTACAACTCGGAGGGGGGAATAGCATTAACTCCACTCTGGAGTTTCAGAAGGCGCAGGGTGAGCCATCTTTCGGCTTCACATGTGCCGAAATTTAGCCGCAGCCATTTTCTATGTGCGCAGATGCAGAAACATACTAACATCAAACATGAGCATCTTGCTAGATTTTGATGCTTAAAAGCAACTTATTTTTATAATAAATATGTCTGTAATAATCAAGCAGCAGTTGGCTGATTATTAAACATGCATAATAACATGAGTGACATACAACCTTATTTTATGGTTCTCCAGCAGTGGAAAGCACATGCTATTCTGCTGTGCATTGTACATTGTTGTGTGAATGCTAAGTAGCCATTATGAAGAGTTAGAGTTCATGTATAAATGCCTAGCATCTAAATAATATATCCTCTAATGTAATTCTTTAATTTATATGCAAATGTTTATATCTTCTTCCTAGGTGGATACATGAAAAAAACACACAAATGCATAAAAAAAGCCTAGAAGAAAAAACATATTGATGTATGAAAATAAACCTCTATCCTGTTGTTTTGATACATGTCCTCTTCCTGTGTAGCTTTAGCATGCTGTAGGGCTGATTGGAGGCTCAAGGTCGATCTGGACAACACTGACATGCCCCCCCCCCCCAGTAGGTAGCAATAGACTAGCCCCTTTGACTAGCCCCTTTGTTTCTGCTAGTGATGGGAATTCCGGCTCTTCTTGGAGAATCGGCTCTTCTGAATCGGCTCCCAGTAAAGAGCCGGCTCTTACGGCTCTCAATCGGCTCTTCATTAAATATCACTAGACGCCACTCAGAATCGGAGTAAAAGCCCCGCCCCCGTCTCCATGACAATTCCAGACTGCTTCTCTGGCTCCGGCAATCCCTCCTGCTACTGCTCTGTTCCGCCCCATACACTCCTACAAGCTGCACGAGGAGGACTACATCTCCCAGCATGCCTCAGCACCCTTTATTACACAGCAAAGCAGAGCTGTGTGGGGCGGCTGAGGCATCGGCTCTTTCAAAACTGAGAGCCGGCTCTTGCCGTTCGCAGCAAAGAGCCGGCGCGAACGACCCATCACTAGTTTCTGCCTCCCTCCTTCCCCAGAGGCCCAGAGCCGCATAGCAGGCCCCCCCCCCCCCCTTGTATAGTGGTCCTCAGGGCCCTTGCTGAGAATTCTGCAGTGGAACAACTCACCTCTCCACACGCTCTTCCATGTATGGTCCATGGTTGGTGACTCCATCACTGTTGTTCTTAAGGTTTCAAAGTTACTTACTCCTAGATTAATATTTTTAGGCATAGAGGATTTGAATCTAAAGTGCCAACATAATCTGTGACGCTGTATAAAGTAAGAAACCAACGTGGGGTACATACTAATACAGACAAATGGAATACACCAATATACAAAATACATAATCAGTGACAATATAAAATACAGAAATGATACAAAATACAGAATTGATAATTAAAGTGACAAAATTAACACAATGAATAAAATGTATAATGAATTCTAAGACACAAAAGTGGAGAGAGCCCTGCCCTTGCGAGCTTACACTAATGCCATTATGCTATGCTAAACATGAAGTCCTCCTGTGTTGCAATAAGCATGAACCACCTAAACTAGACAACTGGAAATCATCTGAACTCACTTACCGTAAGGTTACGTTTCCACTGTAGCGTTACATTTTCGCCTGCAAAAAATCGTATAAGATTTTTCTGATTGGTGAAAATTCACATGTAAATTTGTACGCGGTTTTATGTGAATTTTCGTACGCGAAAATTCGCATTAGTTACATATGCATAATCTGCCTAGTAACAGCTTAGTCACGACTGCTGACAACTTCCTGTAACCATAGATCTAATGCGAATTTTCGGGCAAGTAACGCGAAAAATCGCATTGCCTATACAAAGCATTGTACGCGAATCATACGCGATGTCCGAAAAAATGATACAGGACCTCAGATTTTTCCACGCGTGCGAACGCATACGAAAATTCT
Organism: Hyperolius riggenbachi; assembly: GCF_040937935.1. Classification (NCBI taxonomy): domain Eukaryota; kingdom Metazoa; phylum Chordata; class Amphibia; order Anura; family Hyperoliidae; genus Hyperolius; species Hyperolius riggenbachi. Next base: position 462,287,187 of record NC_090646.1, read on the forward strand.
AAATTTTAAAATCTATGCGAATTTTCTGAGCAGAAAAACTGACACAAAACGCACAAGTGGAAACCTAGCCTAACATGTGTATGTCTCCAATAGTTTGCCTAGGTCTGAAGCCCATTGACAACAATCTAAGCCCCAGAGTTTAATTCATATTAAGACTTACTACACTCACTTTATTTTCCTTTCTTCTATCTCCCCTTCTTTCTTATTTCCCTTCTTTTTCTTTTTCTTCTTCTACACATAAATGTCATAAATAGGTCATAATGATCCTTCCCATCTTTTTTTTTTTTTTTGCATGAAACAAATATTGTTAATGGTTTACTCTTGTATAAAAGGGGATATTTTAACCTCTTCAGTCAACAGGCTGTCTTCACCTTATGGACACAAGCAATTTTCAAATTTTTCCAGATCCTCCCATTCATTCAACAATAATTTAATCTACTTATCACACCTAAATGATCTATACCAGGGTTTCTCAACTTTTTCGAACCAAGTACCCCCTATTGCAATTTAGTTCCAGCGATGTACCCCGTGATGAGTGGAGAGGCCGTTACAAGGAGAGGAGCACATGTAAGTTACCAGCGCACACTATGCTGTACTACCGCAGCATGGTGTGCGCTGAGTTCGTGCTCCTCTCATCAGCTTGTCTAATCAAGATATAGATAGATACATAGACAGGCAGAGGAGGAGAGAGAAAGGGGGAGGGGAGAGAGAGGGGGGAAAAGACAGGGAAATGGAGGGGGGAGAGAGAGAGGGGAGGGAGAGAGAGGGTGGGGGGAGAGGGATGCGGAGACAGAGAGAGAGGGGGAAGAGAGAGGGGGAGAGACAGGGAGATGGGAAGGAGAAACAGTGGGGGGGGGGGCGAGGAGAGGGAGAGGAGAGAGAGACAGGGGGAGAGCGAGACAGGGGGAGAGGAGAAAGGAGGGGCAGAGAGTGGGGGAGAGAGACAGAGAGGGGGAGAGAGACGGAGATGGGGGGAGAGAGGGAGATGGACAGTGAGAGAGGGAGGGAGAGGGTGGGAGGAGAGGGATGAGGAGAGGGACAGGATAGAGGGAGATGGGGGGAAAGGGTAGAGAGAGAGGGGGAGAGGGTAGAGAGAGGGGGAGAGAGGGAGATGGGGGGAGAGGGACAGAGAGAGGGGGAGAGAGACAGGGAGATGGGGGAGGAAGAGAGAGAGGGTGGGAGAGAGAGGGGGAAGGGAGACGGAGAGACAGAGAGAGGGGAGGAGAGACAGGGAGAAGGGAGGAGAGAGAGAGAGAGACAGGGAGATGGGGTGGAGAGAGAGGGGGAGGGAGACAGGGAGATGGGAAGAGCAGAGAGAGAGACACACACACTGTGTCTGAGACTGTGTCCACTCTGCTACCTGTTTCCTTGCTGTCACACAGCAATTCAGCTGTGACAAGTCCTCTGGGTGATGTCTCTCTTCTCTTGACACATGACACTGCTGGCTGCCGCTTGTAGGGCTGGGCTGTGTCAGTGCTGTTTTCACTGTGTGCAGACACCACACAGGGTAGGCAGAAATTATGGCAGACCGGTCCTCTCCTTTCCTCCACATTTCACTACAAACAGAAGCAGCACATTACTCACGTGCTGGCAACGTCTCTGCATTCTCCCTTCCTGTCTCCAGCGCAGGGATCCGTACAACTAGCAGGCAATGCAGCCTTTTAAATCTCCCTCCTACCTTAGTTCCCCACCAGCCTGCGCGCGTACATACACAGCCAGGGGCGGGGCAACACTCTCTCCTGAATGGCTGCGATTGTCCCCGGCAAGCCAATCTAGGAAGAGAGAAGTGGGTATTAGAGTCTGTGGCTCTGCAGGGAAATTTACCGGCATAGTTTAGGTGAGAAGCCGGCTGGCAGGCTGACACTAGTCCTGCACAACTGCTCGCGCTGCGTACCCCCGACTGTGGTCTCGCGTATCCCCTGGGGTACGCGAGCCACGTGTTGAGAAACACTGATCTATACCTTGTTTTTTGCCTTTTTTGAGGTGATTTTTTTATGATTTTATTCTCTAAGTGGAAAATAGAGGAAACATTAAAAAAAATCACTATTTCTCCATTTCCATCCACTATAGTTTTAAAATAAAATAAACAATGCTACCATACAGTAGTTAAAACCCACACATTTTATTTGCCCGTTTATCCTGGTTATCCCAACATTTAAATTATGCCCCTAGTGCAATGTATGGGGATAATATATTATTAGGAAATAAAGGTATATTTTTTCTATATTGTGATTTTTTGTTTTCTCATTGTACCCTAGCAATACTTGCAAACATTTATTTGCAAAGATAACAGTAATACACACTCATGGAATACATATTTAAAAAGCTGAGTCCCTAAGGTAACAATTTATGTATTTTACTTTAAATGTGTTTGTTTTCTTTCTATAAGCTTTTTATTTTAGTGCAGAATATATAAAAATAAACATTTTATTACTTTTGATTGTGTTTGTCACAGTTTGTCACTAAAAGAATTTACAAGACGTAGGCCTCAGCCTTAAAACACCCTTAAATCTATTCTACATTTTAGCATGGTTAAAATAATACCACAAATCATTCAGTTGATGGCTAGTTGGGCATCTAGCAGGCCATTAACTCTGAAGTGTGCAAGTGGCTGTACAGGCCCTGCAGTTCATTCAGATAGGGACTTGTTAGTGTTAGGCGTAGTTAGGGGAGGGTTCAGGTGTGAGTTAGGGCACAGTGGGTGATAGAATATCGGTTAAATTACTGATATTCTACTATCGTGGATAATATAATATCGGTAAAATGATCAATAGTCTATTATCGTTATTTCATGCCTATTATTGTTATTTTTATGCCCATTTTTCCTTGTGGCGCTATTATAGATACACCCTATCGATGCCTAACACTGACTCTCCCCTATTTATGCCTAACCCTATGCACCCCACACAGTTTTCTAACACTAATCCTCTTCAATCTATACTAAACACTAATGGACACTGCCATAGTCGCCCATGTAAATTTGGGCGCCAGAGTCACCCAATACAGTAACGGCCACCGGGACCCCCCCCCCCCCACATAAAAACTACTATGAAACTACTATGGACTATTGTACAGCTGCTGCTAAGAAAGACCAGGATGCCACCACCACTGCATGAACAGGAGCCTAGATAAGGTCTCGGTGCCGCCGCTCCCCCAGCTGTACGGAGAGCCCCATGGCCATGACAATAAGTCCTTCTGGCTCCCACACCATTGGATCAGTGAAAGGTGCCCTCGCTCTCCCAGGCTCCATAATTCATCGCTCGTTCTGACCGGGTCATCACATGGGAGGCTCCAGCTAGTGGCCCATGTGATGCTGGCCCCCACAGGGGCTCTGGTCTTCTCCATGCCATCAGACTCGGACAAGATCATCAGCACCTTCTCCAAGGATCTGGACCACAGAGGTAGCAGAATGGTACAGGCAGCTCATCTGCAACCCCCTGGACAAAAGGGTTGTGGCCATGCATCAGAATGAGGTTGTGGTCATGGGTGGAGTCAAATGTACAAATGCTGTTTAGATAGCCAGATGTGCCCCCTTCCCCCTATAGATAGCCAAATGTGCCTCCTTCCACCATTCAGATAGCCGGATATGCCCCTTTTAATAACCAAATGTGCCCCCTTTAAATATCCAGATGGGCCCCCCTTTAGATAGCCATATGTGCTCCCTTTCACCCCATTTAGATAGCAAGACGTGCCCCCCTTTAGATAGCCAGATGTGCCCCGCTGTTTCTGCTGCTGTTAATGCTTCTGCACTCCTCTGCAGAGGGAGGGAGAGAAGCAGGGGCCCTTTGGACAGCTTGTCACGCATGTGGGGGTGCAGCGGGCATGCTGAGTGCCCTTACAGTGCTGCACCCGGGGACATATACCCCCCCCCCATAGCTATGCCTCTGTGAGGGAGTTGGACTACCATAACTACACCAGTGAAAAATACTGGATTTGTAGGGTGCCGCCAGTGCCTTGCTTGAGGCCCCAAATGGATTAAAAATGACCCTGCTGCTGAGAACTACGTTTTCAGACAGTTTCCCTCAGAAAGCAGTCTGTTGTTAGGTTTGCTTTAAATAATGCTCAGTCACATCCACATCAAATTTGCTGTGTTTTAGCAAAAAACATCCTGTGTATAAGCACGGTGGTGTGAGCTAATACAAGTTTTCAATGAATTGAAATGAATAGGATAAAAAGAGGACAGGCTCTCTGTCACTACCCAGGTCACCTGCATGAACAGGCATGACACCACTTTATGTGTCACACAACTGTGTAGCGTACATGGAGCCTGCATTATAAAATAGAGGTGTTCTTAGATATAAGAGACGTCACATACCTCTCATAGAAGCACAGTACCTGTTTCATGTGAATAAAGATCCATCATAAAGCACCCCATGCTGAATTCATGTCACTGCAATAATACAATCTTTTCATCTCCCAGGTGCACTGCTATGTATGCAATGAAATTATGTTTTTTTTTTAACCTTGCTTGTTCCTTATTGTGATAATGGAAATTTACATAAACCATAACAGGATGGAAACGGCCAGTATTTCTAAAGGGAAAACATCAATAATGTATTGTGAAAGTGTACCTGCGTGGACAATACATTTCCTGCCACTTACCTCCATTTACAAAGTGTATTTGTATTGATTTCCTTATTTCCTTCGTCTTTGCATTTATTTCAGGATCGTATATAATTACACAATTAAACAATAACAAAGGCAAAAATAAACAAGGAAAGCATTATTTTAGTCAGACTAGTATTGTGTTCTAAATCATGGCTGGAATTCTTTTTACTATGAAAAAAAATCTAATAATTAATTCAAGCACATGATGGGGACCAACTTTTCTGCATAACTGGATAGTTAATTAAAACGTGTACGTATGTGTATGTGTGTGCATGTGTGTGTATTTATGTGTGCATGTGTGTATATTTACCGGTATGTGTGCATGTGTGTGTATTTGTGCATGTGTATGCGTCTGTTTGTGTGTATGTGTGAGGGTGTTTCTCTGTATGTGTGTGTGTGTATATATATGTGTGTATATGTGATGTGCACAAGTTCCTGGTGTGTATTTCTGTATGTGTGCGTATATGTTATGTTCCTGGCGCATGTGTATGTATGTGTGTGTACATGTGATGTGCACAAATTCCTGGCGAATGTGTGTGTGTATGTGATGTGCATAATTTCCTGGTGTGGCAATGGGCAATTAGCCCGGAACAGCATTGTGGACGATGTCTGTCGCAAATTTGATGATGATTTTTTGCATATATGGAACTTTATTTATGCTGAAGCCAATGGACTATTGTGTCTCTGGTGATCCCTATTTATCCATAATTGCCGTTGATGTTTGGATTTCTGTAATTTTGTTTGTGATGAACTACAAGTGAAACCAATGGAGATTCATGGATGTCACGGTGTGTTTATTGATCTGAATAAAGGTAGAATACATTTTTTCCCCATATCCTCCCTAGGGTTTTTTTTTTTTAATTAAAAAAGTTAAATGAAAAAAAAAAAAAAACAATGAGAAATGGCTTCTTACTGTAGGCATGTCTCTGCAATGAGAGAAATACATGGCTTTTATAAAGTTGCAGTGCTGGCTACAAACTGTTACTTTCTTTGGAAGTGGGCTGGGTAAGTTGATTTGTTCTGTGCTGGGGAAGGAACTCTCTTGGCAATAAGGAGCTACTGAATGCAGCTTGCCAGATTCCGGATAGGCATATTCAATACATTTACTAAGAAAAGGATCAATGTGCATTGCACAACATTTTGTTCATTACTTATTAATACAGGTTTACACCAAAAAATTGGGCTGAACTAAAGCTTGAAATCATCCCTAGCTGAACTGCCAATCCTTTGGCTGTGCAGAACAGGAGAGACATGAAATCATGCATTACAGCCAGAGAAGCGATCATTTATGGCAAGGAAGTCAATAAAGGGAAGTCAATGAAGTAGAAGTGTCTCCTAACTATTTTTGTATTTTTTTTGCACTTAAAGCGAACCTGAACCCAGAAATCCTCTCTGCTCTAAAAGATATGCAGCAGCATACTAACCTTTACACAAAAACATTTCTTTGCTACAGCTGATACAAATCCTGCAATAAATCTGCAGTGTTTCTACTTCCTAATTCATGGAAGCAGACATATTGTTAACATCCTGTGCTTTCCAATTGGCTTATCTGCCATCTCTGCCATGGCAGTCATGTGACAAGGAGGGATCAAATTACACTGGTGATTAGTCACAGATGAGGGGGAATTACACAGTTTAAACTCTCTAAATACATACAGGGTGCATTTCTCTGTTTTCCTTCTGTCCTGTGCAAGGGTTCAGGTCCACTTTAAGGGTATCCTTCTTTGCATGATCATATGGTGCACATCATGTGACCTTCCAAGCTCAATAAAGTCTGGAGGTTTCTCCCATTATGTCTATAAAACACTAACAGTGACTGGAGGAGGGCGTTATAGAAGATCACACCCAGAAGAGGAGGAGCCTGTGCTTGTTCCATGTACAGTCTGTGTTTCTGCTCACAATATAGCTAGTAGGAGATTGGTCTGTGTGACCCCTCCTGCCAGCATTCTGTATCAGACATTTTCTTATTACAGTGATCATCTGGCTTTTCAGTTTCATTCATAACACAGTTCTAGTTCTGCTTGAAAGGGAGTGTAAAAAAAATATTTCAAAAATCACCAAATAATATTATGAGCTGATTTTGTAATATGCAAACTATTATAGTCATCTCCAGACCATGGGCTAGCTGAATAACGGGCCCTGGTAACTTATTATTTTGCCTTTTGTTTCTCATTTTATTTCTTCTACCGAGTCTTGTGGCATTATAACATAATGACTAGTTCTATAGCATACTAACTGCTTCCATAACAAGGGAAAAGAGGTACCTGGACAGTAAATAAATCCATTTTATCATAATGATTTCCCTAATGCTAATGCCACCTGGAGAAATCAATGAGCAGTTAGACGGTACGGAGCCCCCTGTGTTTATAGATCCCATAACAGTCACACTGTGTGCGACTGCCATAGTCACATCCTTCCATTCACTGGTGCTGCATAGCCAGTACATGAGGGATTTTACCTTATTCTGACTGCTGCATATTATTTGTGAAACAATTCTGAATCACTGATCCCTATGGGAAACATTCCGCTGCTGATAGGTATGTGTAAATTAATCTGTGTTACAGCACTTCTTGCTGCATTTTAGGATAAGAAAAAAATGTCAATCTCTTCAATCATTTCCGAGGATGTGTCAAATAAAATGTTCCTTCTGAAGCACTTGTTTCATCTCTGTCTCTGGATGTAATGATCAATGGATGCAGTTACCCGTTTCATTCACCACAAAGGAACTGCCAGAAAAAAAAACATGTAAAGCTAAATTACTAAAAAAACCTATTTTTGTTACCATCTAAAGAAATTGCTCTGCCTGAATCTCATATTTTCCATATGGAGACAATAGAAAGTAGGTCTCAAAGCATCCCAATACACCCCAGTCCAGAAATATGATAGCGCTTGCTGTAGCATTGTTCAAAAGGTAATTGCTGCTGGCCCATTCACACAGCTTGCCACTTGGGTGTGGACTGTCCTTTGTATTATGGTGTGTTGATTATCTCTAAAAGCTGATACAGTATTGACAGTTTTTTTTTCCCTCATTTGTTTCGTCCAAGGCTAGGTTCAGGCTAGAAATTAAATGGACCATTTTCCAGAGTAGAGACAAGCGGATAATTCAGAGCATATAGTAGGTGACCGGCGTAGACATAATGAGTGCTAATGGTAGTATAGATAGTCGTGTAGAAGATGGATGACAGTTGAGCGGAAGTTGGGCATTGGTAGTGTAGAAAGTGGCTGACAATAATGCATACATTGGTTGACAAGACAGTGCAGGTCTGCAGAACATTCACTAGTGGCAGTGGCAGTGGATGCCTGGATTCTCTTTCACTCCCTGGTGATTAAAGGGCTGGCCATTGGATCAGGAAGCAGCACACACATGCTGTTCTCTCCAATCCTAGCTTCCTGTGCTTCAATCATGTGGGGGGCAGGGTCTCTTCAGCTCATCACCATGGTCCCCATAAACCTCAGTGGTGCTATTCCTCAAACCCCACACATGGGGCAGAACAACAGTATGGCCATCACAACTTTAGGGAGAGATTGAGGGTGGGTGGAGCACAAGAGTGGCAGCAGGCAATAAGGCAAAGGGTTTGGAAACAGGGATGGTTAAGGGGCGATCGAGGGGTGGAGAATAAGGAGGGAATATACACCCCTGCATCTCTCTTTACATCTGTATCCCACCCCTGCATACATGTTTATAGTCCTGGTGGTGCCACTGCCAGCGGATCTGGGCCACTTTGTGCCCCCAGGATCCCCTGTGGTTAAGGGGGCTGAGGGGGGCAATTCTTATGCCCCTGGCACCATCATCTTCCATGTAGGGGGATAGTGTAAAAACAAACAAGTTTGCAGAGAGTCTATAGGAGCCCTAAGCCTTCCTACTAAAAAACAAACCTTTGCTAAGTACAATTTTACTTTTTTAAAACAGAAGGTTTTCACAAATGTTATCGTCATGTGAAAACGTTGCATAACGATAACTTAGTTCAGTAGATGGAATGTGCAAACAGCAGGGGCATAACTAACTACAAATCATAGCATTCCCCAGCAAAACTTCCCCCAAAATTCACACCTGTAAACTGCCGGTGATAACCAGTTTTAATATCACATGGAATCTTCTTGTCTTAGGGCCCATTCACACTAGGAGGTCGCAATTAGCGTGGTAAAATCACTGTACATTCTCGCGATTACCAACGATGGCGATTGCTCCAGAATCTTGAAAAATGCTGCAGGGAACATGTTTTGCGATTGCCGTTAATCATGAAAACCCCGCGATCGGCGGCAGTCACGGCAGTGAGATCACTGCCATTTAGTTACAATTGCAATTAGCGGGAATCACTTGCTAATCACCCAAGTGGCCTGCTGCTAGCCCTCCGATCAGTGAATGGGAATATAGTTCCCATTCACCAATCTAAGTGTTCCGCAGAAAAATGACGATCTCTCATCAGAGACCGCCGTCTTTCTGCCCCCAAAAAAGTTCCCTGTCCTCTTTCTAGTTCCTGGATGCGAGATCGTTCGCATCCAGGACTTTTTTGACTGTGGCCATCTTGTGGCCAAATAGTAACTACACCCACATACATTTTTTATTAAACAATTATATTATTTTACATTTAAAATTAGCTGTTTCCCTCCCACACCAAAAATTACCCAAATACATTTTTAATAAAAAATAAATAGTTACCTAAGGGTCTGAACTTTTTAAATATGCATGTCAAGAGAGTATATTATTATATTATTTTAAATTATAAGCTTGTAAATAGTGATGGACACAAATTAAAAAAAATGCACCTTTATTTCTAAAAAAAATATCGGCGCCATAAATTGTGATAGGGACATCACTTAAATGGTGTAATAACCGGGACAAATGGGCAAATGCTCATGGCAAGGCACTGTGAGTAAACAGTACATAGATGAATAGGACACAATGCTAGTGGATGTATGGGAGGGGGGTTCTGGCCTGTCACTCAACCTTCTTCTGGTATTGGGCTATGTAGGAATGTATGGCTGAAGGCACAGGGGTATCTGGAGACATAGAAGTCTTGCAGGTGTCTGGGGCAGCAGTTCATTCCACTTGGACAGTTGTGAGAACGCTGCTAGTTGAGTGTAAGTATCCCAGTAGGAAATAGATTATTTGGGAAGGACCTGGGGGTTGGGAGGGTACATACTTCTGCTATGTAGGAGTGGCAGAGGGGAGGAGAGGAGTTGTAAAAGAAAAGCAATGTACAATGTTCAATGCTAGCAGAGCAAATTTGCCATTACTAACCCCCACACTGATCATCATCAATACACATTGCTACACAATAAGCATTCAGGAAGGGGCTTTAATTATTAAAATGTCATACAAAAAAAAGTAAAACCGTTTAGCAGTCATTTGTAATATCACGTGACAAGCCATTTTGCTTTCACTGACAAAGATTTTCTTTACTGAAGCGGTTTCAATCCTTTATGTTATTAAATTAAGCAGTACCGCTGCTACCCTCCAACACATGCACATTATCATCTTCTGTCAAGCAATATCTGGCTGGGCTCCAAATCACACAAAAAAAATCCAAACTCCTGGTTTTAGAATAAAAAAGCAGGGCTGTTCATCGGCAGTTTTCATAATTGCTGGCCTTTTTCAACGGGTAATTTTTTTTTTATCCATATTCAAAACTTAATGTCCTGACTTGGCAATTTTGTTCTCAATGTGACATTAGCGTTTGCTAAGTACTTCACAATGTCCTCATCAATTTAGTAACAATGAGTGACATGCCAAGGCAGACTACAACTGTGCTATCTGAAGTGTTACCTCATACACGACATCAGGAACAAACCCATTTTAAAAGGGGTCTTTTGTAAAAGGCTTTTGCAAAGTAGACTAAATATAATCTGCATATTTTGTGGAATTTATAAAACAGACTGATGAATTAAATTACAGGCACTGTCCCGAAACAGCACAGTCATGTAGTGGTTACGTTTTAATGCACAAGTACAGTGCTACAGAAGATGTTTGTGCTATATAAATGAAAGACTAATGAAAAAAATTAAAAAGTGGGCTACAGTGCAAAATTGCCTGAATTATTTTGCCAGCTTCCCCACAGCATGTTCTTTTGCCACCTCCTCCTACAACGTGTTCTTTTGCCAGCTCCTCCCAGAGCATGTTCTTTTTCCAGCTCCTCCAACAGGAGTACATTTATCAAGAGTGTCTGAGACAAAATATTGGTTGTTTTTTAGAAAACCGTGCAGAACTGTCTCAGACATATTAAGAAATAACTAGATAGTGCAGTTTCCTTCTAAAACTGTTGTAAAATAGGAGGAGCTAGGAAGGTCTCTCAGACAGTGCAATGTGTGAGGGAAATTGTTGTTGCTGAGGTAACAAATACATCTGCTGTCAGCAGGCTCCTCTGAGTGAGGGAGAGCCCTTCACATATCATGCCTAGGCTGCACTGCTGCACAAGCTGTAGAACTGCTATTAAGCACTTCTTAATCTGCAGCAGTTTAGGGATGGATTTTAACTTGTCTTAACTGTAGTGCAGCTCTAGAAATCCATGCTAAACTCTTGCTATTACGTAGGATTTGAGAAGTGCCTTATTATCATGCAGAACAGTTCCTCTGCAGGTTAGAACAGTTTAAGAAGAAAACACTGTTGGTAATGCATAGAACCACTTATCTTCGCCAGTCTGAGAGAACCTCAGTAAATTCAGAGCACCATGTTTCAGTTAATTGTGGAGTATTATGTTCCAAGTAGCGTTTATATGTCCTTATTCTGCAGAAGGGACCTCATTACATTTCTACAGCTGAATATTTTATTGTAGTGCTCTTTGACTCCATATTCCATCGCGGCAAACACACATATTTCCAGATAGGTTGACAGATTAAAACAGAATAATTATATTCTTTTGAAAACATGTAATATTCTGTCTTTGATGATGTGCGCTAATTATGAGATTTACTTTAGCTAGCTGTCTTATTGCCACAAAGCATTGTGGCTCATTCCTTATTATATAAAGGGAATGCTGTGAAGTCAGTGACACAATGTGAAGCTGAGGATTCTAGTTGGGTTACACTTTAGTCATGGTAAGTCTAGCCTGCTTGCTGTATGATTTCTGTCTTGGAAGTACTGGATTAGGTAGCTGTAATTACCATCTACAGAAAGGTGTATGCAATGACTATTTGTAATAGATTGCCATGCACAGAAAAACATGATAAGTTCAACAAAACATACCAGGAAAGGTAGCCCAGAAATCAAGCCAGAGCAATCAAAATCGCATTATGTACAGTATGCTCAAAAAATAAAGGGGACACTTAAGCTGGCCATACACTAGGCTGATTCCCCGCCGATCGACAGCAGATTCGATCACTGGGATCGAATCTGCTGTCACATCGTTCCCGCTACACGCTAAATTTCGATCTATCCCGTCCGATCCCGTCGATCGCTCCGTGCGGCAAATTACCGTCGATCGCCCGCGGGTAGGGAGCGCGTCGCTAGCGGCGTTCGAGTGCCCGACGACCGACGCTATAGAGCCCGCATACATTACCTGCTCCGCCGGCGCGACTCACCCCCGTCACCGCAGTTCCGTCTCCGCTCTGGTCTGGTCTCCGGGTCCGGCATGCTTCACTTCTTCTAGCCCGGCAGGAAGTTTAAACAGTAGAGGGCGCTCTACTGTTTAAACTTCCTGCCAGGCAGGAAGAAGTGAAGCATGCCGGAGACCAGACCAGACCAGCGCGGAGACGGAGAAGCGGTGACCGGGGGCAGTCGCGCCCGCGGAGCAGGTAATGTATGCGGGGGGGGGGGGGGGGGGGGAGCACAACCACCACAGATTGTGAACGGTTTCAGGCTGAAATCGTTTCACAATCTGTTTGCAGTAAAGGTAGCCATACGATCCCTCTCTGATCAGATTCGATCAGAGAGGGATCTATCTGTTGGTCGAATCTGATGGCAAATCGACCAGTGTATGGCTACCTTTAAACACCACAATGTAACTCCAAGTCAGTCACACTTCTGTGAAATCAAACTGTCCACTTAGGTAGCAACACTGATTGACAATCAATTTCACATGCTGTTGTGCAAATGGAATAGACAACAGGTGGACATTTTAGGCAATTAGCAAGACATTCCCAATAAAGGAGTGGTTCTGCAGGTGGTGATGACTTCTCAGTTCCTCTGCTTTCTGGCTGATGTTTTGGTCACTTTTGAATGCTGGTGGTGCTTTCACTCTAGTGGTAGCATGAGGCGGAGTCTACAACCTACAAAACTGGCTCAGGTAGTGCAGCTCATCCAAGAAGGTTTGCTGTGTAGTCCAGAGCATGAAGATGCTACAAGGAGACAGGCCAGTACATCAGGAGACATGGAGGAGGCTATAAGAGCGCAACAACCTAGCAGCAGGACCGCTACCTCCATCTTTATGCAAGGAGGAACAGGAAGAGCACTGCCAGAACCCTGCAAAATGACCTCCAGCGGGCCACAAATGTGCATGTGTCTGCTCAAACAATCAGAAACAGACCCCATGAGGGTGGTATGAGGGCCCGACCTCCACAGGTGGGGGTTAGGCTTACAGTCGAACACTGTGCAGGACGTTTGGCATTTGGCAGAGAACACCAAGATTGGCAAATTCGCCACTGGCACCCTCTGCTCTTCACACATGAAAGCAAGTTCACACTGAGCACATGTGACAAACGTGACAGAGTCTGAAGATGCTATGGAGAACATTCTGCTGTCTGCAACATCCTCCAGTGTGACTGGTTTGGCAGTGGATCAGTAATGGTGTGGGGTGGCATTTCTTTGGGGGGCCACACAGCCCTCCATTTGCTTGCCAGAGGTAGCCTAACTGCCATTAGATATGGTGTTGAGATCCTCAGACCCCTTTTGACACCGTATGCTGGTGTGGTTGCCCCTGGGTTCCTCCTAATGCAAGACAATGCTAGACCTCATGTGGCTGGAGTGTGTCAGCAGTTCCTGCAAGTCGAAGGCATTGATGCCATGGACTGGCCCGCCCGTTTCCAAGACCTGAATCCAACTGAGCACATCTGGGACATCATGTCTCGCTCCATACACCAACACCGCATTGCACCACAGATTTAAAGTGAACCAGAGGTGAAAATAAAATGATGAGATAAACAATTGGATCTGTCCTTCTAATCCTAATTTTTTTAATTTTTTTAGATAGCCCATGGTTTTATTCTTTGTTTAAACATTTACAGAGTAGATTGAATGTTTTATTGTCTCTCCTGCCCTCGGTAGTTGTATCCTGCCAGGAAAATGTTTATGGTATTTTTCTTATCAGTGATGTTTAATATATTTCCCAACAAGGTACCAAAAAGACAGAAGCTGTCACTTGCATGCCTATAAATGAACTCTTTCAGGCAGCAAAATAAAACAAAATAAACATCTGGTACACTTTAAAGGTAAACAGGCAGCACTTTTTTTTCCTGGTTTCTAATAGTTATATGAGCTGCCATGTTCCGCCTCCCCTTCTAGCTGCCCATTATTTATCTATGGGAAGGTGTGAAGATAGCATCTGTGACTTCTGTAAACTCTTTGAAGCACAGTGTTTTATCTAGCTCTCCCTCCAGCTGATGAAAGCTTTTGTTTGTTCTCTGCTAATGTTTAGTCGGGCAGGCAGTGGAAGTAGGCTAATAAACACCTCTGCTAAACCTAAAATGAAGATGCAAAATTTAGGTGTTTCTTTTTAAGGACCCACATTGTTGCCAAGCATATTTAATGGGTGCTAAAATGATGCTGAATTCAATTTAATGAATAAGTGAGGGGTCTAAGAAAGACCCCCTTTTATTTTTTTATTTGGTTGGGGTTGCACCCATTGTTTTATCCAAATTACGTTTTTTAGGGTACAAGAAGGTGGAGCAGAGCCCCTTGATATTTAAGACAAAGACAGAGACTTTGTGGGTCCACCCATTTTCCCACAGGTGTGCTCACAAACTTAAAAAATGATAAATACCCTCATTAATTATCACGTCCCAATTGTTATGGAAACAAGAGCTGCTTATTCAGGAGTTGAAAATAGAGGGCTGGCTAGGTGCTCTGCCCAGCACAGTTCCATCCCATTCCTTCCATCATGTAACCAACAGCTCTATACAATAATTGCATAAAGAAGACCATTTTGAATAATTCTCTGGCACCCTTGATGAACAACTGGCCCTGTTCATACAAAAATCTTGAATAGGAAAGATCATTGAGCAGTTGGATTGTACCTATAAAATAAAGTCACAAAGCCAATACAAGATTCCCATTATATCTCTATTAACAACCCTCAGAGGCCCAAGTTCAACCTTATGACAATTTTTCAAAAAGGCAGAAAAAAAAAAGAAGGATTACAGAGTCTTCATTTTCAGAGAAAAAAGAACAGTCGCTGCTTTATCTTGCACTGAATGTGATGTGACCACAGTTGGTACATAGAGGGGGCAGCGATCATTTGTAGCCCATGACCTCATTCCCTGTCATTTAGCCCGAGCTCAGCTGTACCTCTACAATTTCACGTAGCTTTTTGCCAGAGATTTTGGTTGGGAGCTACTGGCCACAGTGGGGAGCCTGATTTCTGGTGGAGTGCACTTTGGGTTCATTAGAAGGAAGGGAAGAAGAAGCTCTCTCTCCGTTACAATCAGTGCCATCCTGTGCCATGCATTTTTCATAAGTTTTATTTATGAAAAGCCAGGTCCAAGTTCCATATTCATTTTCCTTTATATTCTTTTTCACAACCTGCAAAACCTTACAACACTATAATGTGCTTCTCTCATGTCCTCGAGCCGCAGAGAAGCCAAGAATTATCTCTGCCTGCAGAGGCCGTCAAACACAATATGTAAAATAAAAGATTTATACTGCAGCCCGCGCACTGAAACATCTTTATTTCCTCTATCATTCCAGACCACTAAACCTCGTCTGCATTGTATCACTTAGTCATAATTTGTAGATTATGCCCTGCTAATGTCCAATCCAGCTATCTCCTTCTTAAAATAAAAGCCTTAATTACTTTTGGTACTATTTCCTATAATGTTCTGGCTTTATTTTAAAGTTGTACAGCAACATCTGAATTTTAAAACAGCCAGCAAGTGTACAAAAGACTTTATGTTGTACGGCAGCTCTACATTACAATCAAATCCCTTCCCTGTGATTTTGTATGAATATGAAATTTTATGGCTGGTCTACTTACTGAGCTTGTCAAGTAATTTACAAGCATAAGATTAATAGAATAAACTATGACAGTGTCTAAGGTTTGTTGATTATGGTTTGTGCACAAGCTTTGCCATGAACTACCCTCATATAGAAAATGAGGATGCAGCCGTTGCTATGCAATTACATTCAAAGTGGACTAATGTGGATATATGGATACAAAATGTGGAGCACTTTAATATGCAGTTTTTTTTCTGTTTTGCTCAGCATTTGTATCACCTGCTTTACTCTACCAGCTAGAAGACATTTTAAATATAAAGAGTACCCTGCCCACTGAAAGCCATGCTGTAACGGTTGGGTGTAGCAACTCAGATGTCTGATTATATGGTGATCTGCAGAATCACCAATAATGCAGACGCTATACCTGATTATGTGGTAATTTTCAAAATCATCAATAATACTAGTATAGCCAAAAGGGTGCTAAGAGTGTAGTGCTTGGTGCAACCGTAATATAATAGTTTGGCTAGACCTCACCAGAGGGGCTGGTGAGGTACAATCAGTACACTGACTGTATAATAGCGTACAAGCCCTAGCAAGCTGGAGATACTGATACTGAAGAGATAGAATCTCCCGAGGAGCGTGTGATTCAGACTGTACTGCAGCCTAGTAATCACCTGAGGAGCAGTTGATTAAGACGGTACTGCAGCCTAGAGGACACCTGAGGAGCAGGTGATACAAACAATACTGCGACTAGTGATCACCTGAGGAGCAGGTGATTAAGACTGTACTGCAGGGGGGCGTGGCCTGAACCTAATGGCGTGAGGACGTGCTGCGAGAGAGCTCCCGTCCGCTGGTATCCTGAAACCCACATCTACTGCAGCTAACTATCTCATCTCCACTCACCACACACTCAGCAAGCCTCCGTGTTATACCCGGGGATCAACATGGCTACTCCTCGCCCGTCAGAAGCTCTCCAAAAGCTTCAAAAGTTCCGCCACGAGGATCAAGATGGCGCCGACTCGGCCTCGCAGCCGGCTTCGGATGACGACTCCGTCACCTCCGCCAGGCAAAAACGCCCAACACTAACTCAAGTGCTGAAAGCTATTACAGCCTGCCAATCAAGCCTTTCTCAAATTACCTCTACTCTCGATGAAGTAAAGACGGACGTCTCCTTCCTCCGGCAGGACCTCCGTAACCTAAAAAGTAAGGTATCGGATGCTGAAGCTAGAATCAGCTCTCTAGAGGACTCCGTCAGACCGCTTCATATAGAAATGGGCAAATCCCAGAAAGGCCTGAAAACAGTCATAGACCGGCAAGAGGACCAAGAAAACCGGCAACGCCGCTCGAACATACGTATTGTGGGCCTCCCCGAGAAGGCAGAGGGAAGCGACCCCGAGAAATTCACGGAAACTCTCCTAATATCCATCTTCGGCGTGGACACCTTTTCTAAAGCCCTCATCGTGGAGCGGGCCCACAGAATATCTCCTAAGACCCCTCCACCGGGGGCTCCTCCGCGCACATTCATATTTAAACTCTTGAACTACCGTGACAGGGATGCCGTCCTGAGAGCTGCCAGGGCCAAAGAGTCGATTGCTTACGAGAACACCGTGATATCTTTGTACCTGGACTTCTCCTTGGAAGTCCAGAAGCAACGCGCCAAGTTTGCCACGGCTAAAAGGAAGCTGAGAGACGTCCAAATTTCCTACGCCATGCTTTACCCTGCAAAACTCCGGATCGCGGATAATGGTAAAGTACACTTCTTTACCGAGCCTGAAGACATAATCCGCTGGCTTGAAAACCGCCCTAAGAACGCGGGTTCAGCTTCATTGGAATAACGAGGTACTGTAAACTTTTATTGGTTTTTACACCTGATCCCCACTTCGGAATAAGCTAGCCCATACCCCCCTTTTACACATCCAGACCCTGCGTACATATTCCCCATTGGTTTCCCCCGCCACAACAGGTAGCCATGTTTTCTTCTCTGCTGCGTCACTACCCTTTGCTACTTTCTGAAGATGGATTCTACAGACACCTGGAGGGTAACAACCCCTGCCCGGGGAACCCCCCTGAACTTAACTACACATTATGTCGGGTACATGGGTCTCCGACTCGTACCAGCACCCAGTAACTGGAGGTTGTTTGAACTATCTCTACGTCTACACTATACCGTGAATTAATACATCGCCACTACAGGAGTCTGTCATCAGATTTGTATGCAGGACTGGAACCCATTATCCTCTCTCCATGCTTATGGGTAATTTTGATGCCGGAGACTCACTATTACATACTTAGACCCGGATACTCTTATATGGCTACCTCTAATCTGTACGCTACTGTCTTTAAATGATGCACGTAATCCGCCTACATCTTTACCTCTATAAAGTGTGTTAAAGAAGAAACCCTGTATCATAATGTGGTGTAACTTGTGCTAATACCCTCTGTTCTCTTATTTCGCTTTTATAAAAGTTACCCTGGCTGCAGTTACATAATTTGGTCGGGACTCACCTGCAGTGTTCCGCCACAACCCCGCATTATTAAGAATCCGTGCACCTTAGTGCTAACTATTTTGACCTAAGTGTAAATAAACGTGTCTGACTAGCCGTTAGGCTCCAGCTCGTTTATCCCATACCGTTGTACTGTTGGGTATAAGGTTCCACATGCCGGTTGCTGTGGAACAGGGTGTTTTGTTGGGATGGCAGCCACGTTGGCAGCTTAGTTATGTTAAATGCATCAACCTCACTTGTGTTTACAATTTACGGTACTCCATACACTTGGTCTCATACATCCTTCCAACCTACCTATGTACTTCTTCTCTCTCTCTGAACTATAAATGGCGACCAACGATAGAAGTGTTAAAATAATATGCTGGAATATACGTGGTCTCAATGATCACATCAAACGTTCTTTGGTTATGAACTTCATGAGGAAACAAAGACCAGATATACTGGCACTCCTTGAAACCCACATTACAGGCAATAAGACTAAAGCCCTTGAGAGGGGATGGGTGGGTAAAGCTTTCCACTCATCATTTTCCCAATACTCTTGTGGAGTCTCCTTATTGATCAGCCGCACCCTCCCATTTCTTCCTCTGAAGGTAAGGACGGATCAGTACGGAAGATTTATCTTTGTCCATGGTCTCTTGGACAACAAACTTATAAACCTGTTGGCTTTCTACATCCCTCCTCCGTACTCATCTGTCTTGCTCAGGGAGGGAATACAGTTTATAGCTAAACTCCCTACATGTCCGAATATCTGGATGGGAGACTTTAACTCTTTATGTGACCCTGCCATAGATAAATTTCCACCCGCCCCTTCAAAGAAAACCCCGTTTGCTAATTTGCTCTCTGAAATTGCACTGCATGACGTATGGAGATACTTTCACCCATCCGCTAGACAATTTACATGCTTCTCTGCCTCATATAACGTTTTATCCAGACTCGACTACTTTTTAGTTTCAGCTAATGTACTCCCTCTAGTGGGCTCCACGGGCACACTACCAAGAATCACCTCTGACCACTCTCCAATATATATTCTCATCCAGTGGTATGATACCCCCAAATATTTCCTATGGAAATTTAACCCCTTTTGGTTGTCGTTGTTTACCTCGGAGGAATGGCTAATTGACAAACTACAAACTTTTTTTTTCATTCATAGAGACACTGAAAACTACTCCCTTACCTGGGACAGCTTCAAGGCTCACTTGAGAGGTCTCTTGATCAGTGCAGTTTCCCATCTTAAAAAAGAAACTAATGCAACTATATCCTTACTCCAAAGCCAAATCCCAATCCTTGAACAAAACTATCTGGCGGATTCCTCCGGGGTGAACTATGATGCATGGAAAGGAGCGCAAGCTCGGTTAACAGATATCCTCACAGAGAAAGTCCGGGCAAAAAATTTCTTCTATAAACAATCATTCTATGAACAGGGTGAAAAAACGGGTACAATACTTGCCAGGATGGCCCGGGATAGGAGCTCCTTGAGCTCTATCCCGACCATCAGGGATTCCGCTGGCATTCTCCTTACTGGTTCTTCTAAAATAAATAATAGATTTGCTGAATATTTCAAAGATTTATACTCCGCAAAATCCCTCTTCAACCAGAACGAAGCAGAGATTTTCTTGTCAGAAATCGACCTCCCCAGACTTACTCCAGAACACAGGGTAATGCTCGAGGGCCCTATTACACTTGAAGATTTAGAAACCGCCATTCACTCACTCCCTAATGGCAAAGCCTCAGGACTAGACGGCCTCCCAGGCGAAATCTATAAAAGATTCGCCGAAATCATAGCTCCACGCCTACTCCAAACCTTTGAATATGCATTCAAAGAAGGTATACTCCCTACTTCCATGAGGACAGCTTTAATTATCTTACTAGCCAAACCAGGCAAAGATGCTACTCTTTGTGACTCATATAGACCCATCTCTCTGTTACCACAAGATGTTAAAATCTTAGCAAAAATCCTGGCTAACAGGTTAAATCAGGTAATACTTACCCTTATTCACAATGATCAGACAGGCTTTATGCCGGGGAAAAAGACCTCTTTAAATATCAGACGACTATTTGCAAACCTACAGGCATCCCACATAAACAAAGGTCAAAGAGTGGTGGTGTCCCTGGATGCCGCCAAGGCATTCGATGCTGTTGAATGGCCCTTTCTTCTTGCTACATTGGCACGTTTTGGCTTTGGGGACAACTTTATCAAATGGGTTCGTATTCTGTATAACCAGCCACTGGCCCAAGTCTGCTCTAACTCCACCTTCTCCGCTCCCTTCTTAATAAACAGAGGAACTAGACAGGGTTGTCCCCTATCCCCACTGTTATACGCCTTATCAGCCGAGCCACTGGCTTGCAAAATTAGAACTGACCCTAGAATCAAAGGCCTACGTATAGGCAGTATTGAGGAGAAAATAAGCCAGTATGCCGACGACACCATTCTCTTTCTAGCTGACCCTAATGAATCTCTGCAAACTGCGTTTGACCTAATAAGTGAGATGGGTTGTTATTCAGGGCTTTCCGTGAACTGGAGTAAGTCTGCTATCCTGGGCTTGGATAATCCTCAAGTTTCGGCTTCCCCCCTGCCCTGCCCGCTGCAAATTGTCACATCATTTACTTATCTAGGGGTGATTGTAACAGTAGACCCTCAATTATACTACCAAAACAATATTGCTCCTCTTCTGTCCCTGACCCAGTCTAAAATATCAGCCTGGACTAGACTCCCACTCTCGGTAGCTGGGCGTGTCAACCTAATAAAGATGGTCCTATTCCCCAAAATTCTGTACATAATTCACAATTCTCCAATTTATATTCTTATGTCTTTTTTTAAAAAACTTAGGTCACTGTTCCTCTCCCTGGTCTGGGGTAGGTCTAGAGCCAGGCTGAGATACAACATCCTGCATTGCCCGACCTCCTCTGGAGGTCTGGCACTTCCAGACCCATACCTCTATTACATTGCCTCCCAATTGGAACATATTGCTTATTGGTTTGTTTCTAACTCTCTACAACCTCCCGATCCATTAGGCTTTTCACCTACCTCCATCTCCAATAATTTACCCTTTGCCCTACTAAAAGATAACCTCACTGCTAACTCTCCCAATAATACAATACTTATTCAGGCTTCCAGGGTATGGCAGGCGGCGAATAAAATTATCCCCTCCCTCAATAGAGAATTCCATACCCCCCTCTGGCACAATCCTCAGTTACCTGAACTATACCATTTAGACAACACTAACCTCTGGTCTACCAAAGGTATCCAATACTTAGGTCAAATTCTTCACAACACCAATTTCATTCCTTATCAAACCCTCCAAGAACACTTTGATCTTCCCCCCATATGCAAATATATGTACTTACAACTTCAACATGCCATCAAAGCGCAATTTCCTTCTGGCCTGCCCTTAACCAATATCTCCCTGATCATGGAAACTCTCAAAGATGGCCCTATGAAACACCATATAGGCATAGTATATTCCCTGTTATTGGAGTACCGCTCTGCCCACACAATAAAAGAAGCCTTGTCCAAGTGGACCCGAATCGGGGTTCAACTGGACGAGGAGGAATGGGAAGACTGCCTCTCTACTCCTAAACAGGTCTCTCCATGTGTTAGTGAGCGTCTCACACAAATTTATACCCTACACCAAAGTTACTTAACTCCCTCCCAACTTATAAAATTCTCCCCCTCTGCATCAGCGTTCTGCCCTAAATGCCAAGCCTTAAACCCATCCTTCCTCCACCTTATCTGGCAATGCCCACCCATCGCAGACTTCTGGAAACAAGTTACGGATTTCCTGCACGATTTAATGGGGTCTCCAGTAGACCCAGACATCAAAACTTGTATACTTAATCTCCTACATGAAGATACACCGAAATTTGATAAAATTTTGATTATGGAATCCTTATTTGCGGCCAAACAATGTATCACCTTCAGGTGGCTATCCCCAACCCTCCCTACATTGGAAGCCTGGAAATCCAGAGTCCGCAAACACTTACCTTTTAAAAAATTGGTATACTCCCATAGAAAATGCCCCAATAAATTCCACCAAGTTTGGGACAAATGGTTGAACTCTTGACCTCACACCTCTATGTTTACACAAAACCTGTCGTGTCTTTAGGATATAGGTTACTCTAGGTAATGTTAGATGTAATGTTTTTCTTCTCTTTTTTTGAAATTGGATTTGGTCTTTGTCGCCTTGACCTACTCTAACCCAATGTGAAGACCACCTACGTTGTACACTGTATAATATTTCTCTTTTTTGATTGCCAATACCTAAGCTGTATAAATTCTCCCTTTTCTGTACATTTGTATCTGAATTTTATATTGTACCAACTTTTTCTATCAATAAACATCTTTGGTTGATGAAAAAAAAAAAAAAGACTGTACTGCAGGCTA
The DNA here is from genome assembly GCF_040937935.1 of Hyperolius riggenbachi. NCBI lineage: Eukaryota > Metazoa > Chordata > Amphibia > Anura > Hyperoliidae > Hyperolius > Hyperolius riggenbachi. The sequence continues at coordinate 462,309,763 of NC_090646.1, forward strand.
GTGAACACCTGAGGAGCAGGAGTACAAACAGTACTGCAACTAATGATCACCTGAGGAGTAGATGATTAAGACTGTACTGCAGGCTAGTAAACACCTGAGGAGCAGGAGTTACCAACAGTACTGCAACTAATGATCACCTGAGGAGCAGGTGATTCTATACTAGAAATCCCTCACCAGAGGTTAGGCCCACTGGTGAGGACAGAGTGGTCAGACAGGCTAAGTTTGGCAACAGAGAGGTTAGTATCAGAACAGAATTGTGAGGCAAAAGGATAACGGGTAAACAGGCAGAGGTTCAGCAACAAGTCAGATAGGCAGAAGTACAGAATCAATGAGCAGATGCAAGGTCAGAGTATAGCCAGAATCATACACAAATAATCAATAACAATATAGCAATATCCTAGTCTAGGTGTGAAGTCCTTGGTTTCAACACCTGGGATCTAGTCTAAGGTCTGAGCGCTAACACTAAAGTATTCACGACAGCAGACAGTTTCCGAATGAAGCCCGGAGGCTTAAGAAGCTCACTGGCACGCCCACTGCCGTCAGCCAATCCTGGGCGCCGTGAGACTCCTCTGACGTCAGCCGACCAGCAGGTCAGCTGACGGGCCTCCTCCAAGCATTAAGGTCCCGTCTGTGCGCACACCCGCGCGAGACGGTGACCCCTTGAGACAACGGACGTTCCGTCCTTGGCGTCCTAGATGCCGGGAGGACAGGCAGAGGCACCGCTGCAGCTGCCCCGTTGTTCATTACAGTACCCCCCCTCTAGGCGTGGACTCTGAACACGCACCACCCGGCCTATCTGGATGCATCCTATGAAACTCCTCCCTGAGTTCCTCCGCATGCATGCGAGAGACTAGTACCCAAGATCTTTCTTCTGTACCATACCCTCGCCAGTGGACCAGATACTGCAAAGAATTATGCACTCGCCAGGAATCCAAGATCTGTTCTATTTCGTACTCGGGCTCTCCATTGACTACCACAGGGGGAAGGGGGGTGGTGGAATCCACATACACAGCAGGTTTTAAAAGGGACACGTGAAACGTCCTACCACCCCTGAAACTGGGTGGGAGCAACACCATGTAGGTAACATTATTCACTTTCTTAGAAACAGAGGGCTGCCTTAAAGAGACTCTGTAACATGAAAAAGATCCCCTGGGGGGTACTCACCTCGGGTGGGGGAAGCCTCCGGATCCTAATGAGGCTTCCTACGCCATCCTCTGTCCCACGGGGGTCTCGCTGCAGCCCTCTGGACAGCCGGCGACAGGCCTGACTGTAATTTCAATATTTACCTTTGCTGGCTCCAGTGGGGGCGCTGTGGCTGCTTTCCTCTCCGAACTACACGGAAATACCCGATCTCAGTCGGGTCCGCTCTACTGCGCAGGCGCCGGAAACTTGCGCCTGCGCAGTAGAGCAGACCCGACGGCGATCGGGTATTTCCGTGTAGTTCGGAGCCGACAGCCGTCAGAGCGCCTGCGCAGGAGCCAGGAAGGTAAATATTACGTCACGGCTGCACGGAGGGCTGCAGCGAGACCTCCGTGGGACAGAGGACGGCGTGGGAAGCCTCATTAGGATCCGGAGGCTTCCCCCACCCGAGGTGAGTACCCCCCAGGGGATTTTTTGAGGTTACAGATCCTCTTTAAGGACAGATGCCGAGTGGAAATCCACACCAAATCTCCCGGTGCGAATTTCCATTCCACAGAACGTCTTTTGTCAGCATGCTTTTTCTGAATGGAAAAAGCTTTTCTCAAATTTTCCTTCGCCTTTTTCCAGATATTTTTCATGGACACAGACCAGAGTTCCAGAGCTGGAAATGGTGATGTCACCACCGGCAGTGGTGAAAATTTGGGTGACCTCCCCGTGACAATCTGGAATGGAGAAAAGCCCGAAGATACACATCTCAAATTATTGTGGGTGAACTCGGCGTAGGGTAAAAACTTAACCCAATCGGTCTGGGCATCAGCCACGTAACACCTGAGGAACTGCTTAAGGGCCTGATTTACCCTCTCGGTCTGACCGTTGGTCTGTGGGTGGTAGCCGGAGGAAAACGATAACTTCATCCCCAATTGATGACAGAAGGCTTTCCAGAAGCGAGAAGTGAACTGGACTCCCCTATCTGACACCACATCCTCGGGAATCCCATGCAGTCTGAAGATGTGGAGTATGAACAGTTTTGCTAGTTCCTGTGCAGAGGGGAGTCTGTTCAAGGGGATGAAGTGTGCCATCTTACTAAACCTGTCGACCACCACCCATTTGACCGTTTTACCCTCAGAGAGAGGCAGTTCGCCCACGAAATCCATGGACACATGGGTCCAGGGTTCCTCGGGTACCGGAAGAGCCTGCAAGGTGCCTGCAGGAGCTCGCCTAGAAGTCTTGCTCCTGGCACAAACGGCGCAGCTTCCCACAAACTCTCTACAGTCAGAACTGATTGAGGGCCACCACACACTACGACTTAATAATTCCTGGGTACGAGCCACCCCAGGGTGACCAGCACTTTTAAGGGCATGAAATGTCTGTAACACCTTGAATCAAAACTGGAGAGGAACAAAAAGAACCCCCTCTGGTTCGCCTTCAGGGATTTCCTGTTGAAAAGGGGCCAATTCTGATGCCCAATCCAACTCAACCTCTTCCCTGGAGGGTTCCAAACCCTGCTCAACGGTTTCAACTACTTGTACTTCAGTAGCTGCAGGGGCAAACGCAGGATTTTTAAGGGGGGGGTTCCTGAAAGGTCCAGAAGCACGTATGTCCCCGAGTGCTTCCGAATACAGGTGGCTCCATACTGCCCATGCACAAAAGTGCGCTGGCGTATTACGGAGCTGCCTATCTTTGGAAGTACTCAAGGACACGAGTGTTTCTGAGGCTTCTGGTAGCAGCAAATGTGAACGGGGGACAGCGCTGGAACAACTCCCCGAGAGAGGAACAGGAGATAGACTTAGTTTGGACAATTCAGTGGAATATGCTACATAGTGTCACATAGCGCAAGCGATACCCATATAATGCAGGGATATATGCATCTGCGGAAGATGGCGGCGCTATATAAATACTAAATAATAATATTTTGCCTCACCAGGATTGCACTTTTATTTAGCTTTCCTGTATGACAAGAACACACAGCCAGCTCTAGGGGAAGAGGGAAACAAAGGTGAATGAAGGAGGCTGGTGCACACCAAGAGTGCTTCTGAGCGTTTTTCAAATCAACAGTGATTTGAAAAGCGCTTGGCTAATGTTACCCTATGTGGGTGTTCCCACAGCAGCGTTGTGATTTTTTCAAAATCGCAGGTATACTGCATGTAGCATGTTTTTGAGCAATTCATTCAAAAATCGCTCTGAAAATCACTTCACAAAATCACACTCACAAATTGCTAGCGATTGCTATTGTCATTTTGGCGTGCACTAGCCCAGAGAGAGGAGTGGAGAAATTGAGAATAGCCTGAGATGGAGCAGAGAACTTATCTGTATTGCAGTCCCACATCACACAGGCTACTTGCCTGTAATCGGACTCCTGTCCCTGTCAGTCTCTCACACAAGTCAGAAAGAAGCCCTCCTGGAGTCTAGGGACTGTCAAAAACTTTTCAGCTTGTTAAACACCTTACCCACACATGCAGTCATTATAACAATGGGGAGAGACCAGACAGATGTTTGCCCACAGACCCTGAGTCCAGGCAAGCTCTGCATCATGCTGTGCATATTTACCAGCTTGCCTGTACTCTAATTTCATTATGTCTGACACTTCTGTGCTGTGGAGAGTCCAGGACTCCATAATCAACATTCTCTCACTGCAGGCTGCATCTTCTTGTGAGGGTTGTGAGGGAAGCTGGGCTGCCTCTCTCATTCTATTAGCTGGAGGGAGGCACCAGAAGTAAGAAGGGAGGGAGAATGAGGCTGTTTATATTATGCGGGCTTCCCTGGCTGAATACACAGCTCAGTGCAGGGGGGAGGTTCCAGACACCCGGAATAGCCCCCTGAGTTCGCCAGTGAGCTGCGAGGGGAACCTGCTCTAGACAGTGGATATGGCAGTATGGTGACCAGCTTATTAACTGTCTGGTACTCCAATCAATGTCCGAGGAGTGCTTCTTTAACCACGGCATCCCCAGGATGACCGTGGATGTGGACATCTCTAACACCAAAAACTGCATTTGCTTCCTGTGAAGGACCCCAATCTGGCATAACAATACAGGAGTCTGAGTGATGGTGAGTGGCAGTGGAGAATCGTCCACAGCTGTAATCTTAATCTGTTCCCCCACAGGAGTCAAAGGAAACCCAAACTGATCAGCAAATTTTTTAGACATGACATTAACAGCGGAACCCGAGTCTATAAAAGCCTGGGTAGCGTGAACCTGACCCTCCCAGGTGATAGAGCATGGAAGCAACACGCGTTTATTATTCAGAGGTAAGACTGGATCACCTAGGGTAGTACCTCCAGCTACTCCTAGGCGATAGAGTTTTCCGCTTTCTTGAGACAAACGGAAACTATATGCCCTTTGTCAGCACAATATAAACGTAGTTTCTCTACACGCCTTCTATTTTTCTCGACCTCTGAAAGCTTGGCATGTCCAATCTGCATTGGCTCGTCAGCGGGTGGAGAGGAAGGCGCAGGAGGTTAAAAAGTACAAGAAGAGAACCTTCCTGGGGCCTTAGCCCGAGTTTGCTTTTGATAGCGAACTCGCCTATCAATTTTGATGGCCAAGGATATGGCCTCATCCAAGGTCTTGGGCTCTGGATGACCCAACATGAGATCAGCCACGGCATCAGACAATCCTGATAAAAAACAGTCTAAGAGTGTGTACTGCCCCCACCTGGCTGACACCGCCCATCTCCTGAACTCAGCAGCATAAACTTCAACTGGACTGTGTCCCTGCCTGAGGATCTTTAACTTCCTTTCAGAAGTTACTGCCAAATCGGGATCATCGTAAATCACGGCCATAGCCTTAAAGAATTCTGTCACTGAAACCAAGGCCTCATGTCCAGTAGGAATACTATAAGCCCAGGACTGCGAATCTCTAGACAACAATGTCTTAATGAAGGTGACCCTCTGACCTTCTGTACCAGAAGAGACGGGTCGTAATTCAAAATATGATAAACATCTATGCTTAAAGTTACGAAAATCCGAGCGATGCCCCGAGAATTTCTCAGGTGGGGGCACCCTCGGTTCGATCACAGAAGGGGGTGACACTCAAGCATTAGGGTCTAGTAAGCGGTTAACTGACTCAGTCAGTTGCTCAATCTGAGTCTGTTGCGCGTTAACCGTTTTAATGAGTTCATTAACAGTAGTGGCTAACACATCGACCCGGTTGCAGAGTGTCTCCATATTTTTCTGGTCTGCTGTTCTGTAACGGTTGGGTGTAGCAACTCAGATGTCTGATTATATGGTGATCTGCAGAATCACCAATAATGCAGACGCTATACCTGATTATGTGGTTGGTGATCTGCAGAATCACCAATAATACTAGTATAGCCAAAAGGGTGCTAAGAGTGTAGTGCTTGGTGCAACTGTAATATAATAGTTTGGCGAGACCTCACCAGAGGGGCTGGTTAGGTACAATCAGTACACTGACTGTATAATAGCGTACAAGCCCCAGCAAGTTGGAGATACTGATACTGAAGAGATAGAATCTCCCGAGGAGCGGGTGATTCAGACTGTACTGCAGCCTAGTGATCACCTGAGGAGCAGGTGATTAAGACGGTACTGCAGCCTAGAGGACACCTGAGGAGCAGGTGATACAAACAATACTGCGACTAGTGATCACCTGAGGAGCAGGTGATTAAGACTGTACTGCAGGCTAGTGAACACCTGAGGAGAAGGAGTTACAAACAGTACTGCAACTAATGATCACCTGAGGAGCAGGTGATTAAGACTGTACTGCAGGCTAGTGAACACCTGAGGAGCAGGAGTACAAACAGTACTGCAACTAATGATCACCTGAGAAGCAGATGATTAGGACTGTACTGCAGGCTAGTGAACACCTGAGGAGCAGGAGTTACCAACAGTACTACAACTAATGATCACCTGAGGAGCAGGTGATTCTATACTAGAAATCCCTCACCAGAGGCTAGGCCCACTGGTGAGGACAGAGTGGTCAGACAGGCTAAGTTCGGCAACAGAGAGGTTAGTATCAGAACAGAATCGTGAGGCAAAAGGATAACGGGTAAACAGGCAGAGGTTCAGCAACAAGTCAGATAGGCAGAAGTACAGAATCAATGAGCAGATGCAAGGTCAGAGTATAGCCAGAATCATACACAAATAATCAATAACAATATAGCAATATCCTAGTCTAGGTGTGAAGTCCTTGGTGTCAACACCTGGAATCTAGTCTAAGGTCTGAGTGCTAACACTAAAGTATTCATGACAGCAGACAGTTTCCGAATGAAGCCCGGAGGCTTAAGAAGCAGAGGAGACCTCACTGGCACTGCGTCTGCAGTCAGCCAATCCTGGGCGCCATGAGACTCCTCTGACGTCAGCCGACCAGCAGGTGAGCTGACGAGCCTCCTCCTAGCATAAAGGTCCCGTCTGTGCGTGCGCCGCGCGAGATGGTGACCCCTTGAGACAACGAACGTTCCGTCCTCGGCGTCCTAGACGCCAGGAGGACGGGCAGAGGCACGGAGGCAGCTGCGGCGGCGGTGCTCTCCCCGTTGTTCATTACACATGCTCAGAGGTTAGTACTTGTGTTGTTGTCAGGGGTGTAGCTACAAATCAAAAGCACCCCCAACAAGTCTTGGATGGGGCCCCCCAATGCTCACACCCGTTCCCTTGCCTCCCCTTGGTGACCCTCACAGCTAGGGGGCCCATCTTGCAAGCAGGGTCGGTTCCCCCTGAGGCGGGGTGAGGCGGGTTCCTCAGGCGGAAAAGTCTGGGGCGCGGCACCCGCCTGGCCGTGAGTGTGGGGGGCTGCCGAGCTGGAGAAGGTAGTGGGGAGGAAGGGGGTTTTTGGCACAGCAATGCCGCCCACTGTATTGTAAGTGGACGGCATTGCAGGAAGTGATGAGAGTGGAATGCACACTGGAACGTGGAAGAGGTGAGTCATCCCCGCCCGCTGCCTGGTAATATTACGCTGCTGCTGCTGCATGTAAAAGCTAGAGGGGGAGCGCAGATCGGGGGACCCAGGTGAGGGAGGGGGGTCCGACCCCCCTCCCCGCCACTGTGTCCAATACCCCTTCCTACCCGCTACTACCTCCATCTCGGCAGCCCCCCACACCCACGGCTGGGGGGGGGGGGGGCGGCGTTTTCTCACAAGTTTGCCTCAGGCGGCAAAAAGTCTAGAACCGGCCCTGCTTGCATGGGTTATAAAACAAGTGTGGCCATCATGATCTTCATGCCCAGGTGTAGCCAAAAACAAAACACCCAATCTGAAGGATGAACTCCTTTATTGAAGAATGGAAGGTTACAAGTTGGGGCCCCCTCCCAGCTCTGGGCCCCCGCGATTGCTTGGGCTGCTCCCCTGTAGTTATGCCCCTAGTTGGTGTAAGTGGGTAGGGGATGGTCACAAAGACAGATTTCAGCTGTCATTGGGGTGATTGTTCAGACCATACAGAGTCCCTTTGCACTCTGGTGACCTAGTCCTTGGGAATTTGGTTGCTAGTCTCTGTGTCCTGGAGAGTTTCCTCTAAACACATGCAGTTTTAAAGAATAGAAACTACTGTAGATTGGTGCCAGAGGCAAATGTATTGCAGAGGTGGGGCAGAGTTACAACTACCAACCCCCCCCCCCCCCAATACAGGGGTTTATCTTGCAGAGGAGGTGTGTGCTGTGGCTACACTTGTTATGGGTATAAAGATCATGATGGCCACACTCGTTTTATAACCCTTGCAAGAAGGACCCCCAGACCATGAGGGTCACCAAGTAGAGATAAGTAGATGGATGCACTTGGTTTAGTATATATTTTTTTCCCCTGGTTTTTGTCCCCTAAACCTAGGTGCGTCTTAGGGTCAGGAGCATTTTATAGTCCGAAAAATATGGTAGTTATGGTAGCATGGGAAAATGTATGACAATGATGGGAAAATGTAAGTCAAAACATTGGATTATAGAGTGTAGCTAAACTGGGGAAACATCAAGCTATGAGGCCCTGAGGAAGATGTAATCTGATAGTACTGGTTCTTTTTATGAACTAGTTAGATGGCAAAGGTATGCAACCCTTGCCTGGGATAACACTCCTCTTGTTACCTTGAACCCTTAGATGAGTAAATTATTTAAGAGCTGCCAGACTGTCTCCTCTTCGTGTATATTGCATAAGCACTGTATACCATTAGGGTCCAGTGATATAACTCTGGATGTACCACTGATTGCCTTGTATTTTTATTACTTACTGTTTAGAATGTTTTTTTTTGTTTTAGTACACTGTAAAATGGTTCTGTATGTCTGCCTTCTGCACTAGGCAATGCACATACTGTGCACTACTGCACTTAACCTTAGTCTCTAGTAAAGTTGATCGATGAAATACTAAGTTAATGCAAACATGCATGCAGCATGAAATTAGGCCAATCAAATGCAATTGCTGCCGATTGTGACTATCGCAGCTGTAAGCTCAGCTGCACGTAATTTGCATTCAGTTCAAATGTAAGTCAGAAAAATAAGCATCTCATCGATCACTTCTATTCTCTCAGGACTCATTCACACTAGGAGCCTTTTTTAGATTTTTTTCGGCGCTGGCGATTTTGAAAAATCGTCCTGAAATCGCTTGTTCAATGATTCTCTATTCACAAAGCGGTGCCTGTATCATTTTTTAGGCAATTCCGCCTTAATGGAAGGTATAGGCAAAACACAAAATCAGTGAAAAATCACTTTTTTTGCAGCAATTGCGACTGCATCGCCCACCCAAGCGCCGGTAAAAATAAAAAAGCCTATACAAAAAGCCCAACGCGGATGGACATGCGAGCGTAATGCAATGGGAACAAGGCCTAATATAGTATTCTTCGGGGGAGCAAGCAACTGAACGTTTGCTGAGGAGGAAATGAAGTCTAAAAAATGAAATTAATGAAATCTATACATTGGTGCAGAAGGTATTTTTAATTTTGCAGAAATATTTTTTTTTTCTAAAACCTTTAGTAATTAATGTAAAGTAATCCTACCTAATAAAACCCCACTGTCCCTGCATCCCCTGTCCCTGTGTCCATGCTTTTTTCCAGCGCGTATGCACGGCACACGGGCGTTACAAACAGGAGGACGAGGGCAAGGGTGGCGGCCGTTGGTGCGCGTGGTGGGGAGCACGGTCGTGTACATGCGAGGTGGGCAGCGTGGCCCTGCATGCATTTGGGAAGGGGGTCACATCCCAGCCCTAGCGCCCATTTTTTAACGTACGGGCTAATTAACTAATACGCTATAAAATGCTTATAGTAACACTGTGCCTGAGCTTTGGATTTACAGAAACTCAAGAGCAGGGGCAGCCGCTTGGGGCCTCATGTTTTTAGGGGCCTCGGATGCTCTGTGACGCCGTGACGCACTGGGCTGGCTGCGGCGTCTATTCATAGCCTGCAGCCCCGCTCCAGCCTGCATAGTCTTCCAGGCAGGCAGAGCAGCGCTACGAGAATATGGCGTCCGAAGACCTGTACTGGAGACTATTTGTGTCTCCAATAGAGGGCTTCGGGCGCCATCTTCCCGTAGCCTTACTTTTGCATTCAGTGCGGGAGATATGCAGGAGGAGGAGCTGCGCGTCCGCGTGGAGAGGAGACTTCTGTCAGGTGAGTAAATTATTTTTTTTGCAGGTGAAATGTTGCCCAAATTGCGTGTATTTTCTGCAGAAATGTTGCCCAAATTGCGTGTATTTTCTGCTGAAATGTAGCCCACATTGCGTTTGCTTTCTGCTGAAATGTTGCCCAAATTGCGTTTATTTCCTGCTGAAATGTTGCCCAAATTGCGTTTATTTTCTGCTGAAATGTTGCCCAGATTGTGTTTTTGTTGCCCAAATTGCGTTTATTTTCTGCTGAAATGTTGCCCAAATTGCGGTTATTATCTGCTGAAATGTTGCCCAAATTGGGTTTATTTTCTGCTGAAATGTTGCCCAAATTGCATTTATTTTCTGCTGAAATGTTGCCCAACTTGTGTTTATTTTCTGCTGAAATGTTGCCCAAATTGTGTTTATTTTTTGCTGAAATATTGCCCAAATTGCGTTTATTTTCTGCTGAAATGTTGCCCAAATTGCATGTATTTTCTGCTGAAATGTTGCCCAAATTGCGTGTATTTTCTGCTGAAATGTTGCCCAAATTGCGTGTATTGTCTGCTGAAATATTGCCCAAATTGCGTTTATTTTCTGCTGAAATGTTGCCCAAATTGTGTGTATTTTCAGCTGAAATGTTGCCCAAATTGCATGTATTTTCTGCTGAAATGTTGCCCAAATTGCGTGTATTTTCTGCTGAAATGCTGAAATGTTCTGGTGTCTGGGGTAACTGTTGCTGCATTTATTATTTAATGGTCATAGTTGGCTATATTTGCTGCTTTGGGGTTACAGTTACGCTCCACCCATACAATGCCATGGCCACGCCCATTTTTCGGCGCATGAACACCCCCCATACCCATTTTTGGGGAACACCCCCAGCCTAATAAATTGCTGGGCCTGGTTACTGTGGGTAGGTGTCTTCTAAAAGTTCTCAAACTATTTGATGTGCTGCTGCAGCTGCTCACTTAGTTCAGGCTTGTGTGTATTGGGCTGGGCTGGCTGCCTCAGCCTGTGATCATCATCAGGCCTCAGTGAGGCCTGCTGTGTGTGTGTGTTTGTACTGGGCTGGCTGTGGTTTTGTGTGTGTTTGTGTGTGTGTGTACTGGGCTGGGCTGGCTGTGATCAGGCCTGAGGCCTGTGTGTACTGGGCTGGGCTGTGTATAAGCTATGGGGCTGGGCTGGCTGTGATCAGGCCTGAGGCCTGTGTGTACTGGTTTGACTGGCTGTGATCAGGCCTGAGGCCTGTGTGTATTGGGCTGGTGGCCGTGTTAAGCTCTGGGGCTGAGCTGGCTGTGATCAGGCTTGGGGCTGGTGTACCGGGCTGGCTGTGTGCTCTGTTGCGCATGCTTGGCCGTGTTTGCTCCTGCATATCGGAGCGTTCTGTGCTAGTGCATTACTACTGCTGTGACTTCTTGTGCAGCACTTTACAAAGTACATAGTCATGTCACTGACTGCCCTCAGAAGAGCTCACCATCTAATCCTACCATAGTCTAATGTCCTACTTAATGGTCTCTATTCACAATAACCTGCGGTAATTGTTGTTTTGGTTGCAAAATTACCTCCAGTGATAATTTTGAGTATGCATTAAACATGATTTTCCGTGTGTGATAAATGTTTGATAAAAGTGTGTAAAACATTTAGAAATTCACCCTGTGTGTATTTAGAGAGTTTAGCCTTTGTAGTTCACCCTTATCTGTGACTAATCACAAATGTATTTATTTTTGTCCATATTGACATGTAAGCATCATGCAGTTGGCACCACCCTATGCCATGGCCACACCCCGGCTCCACCCACATGTCATGGCCATGCCCACTGTATGCGGAATAGCCACGCCCATTTTTGCAGTGGCTAGGGCCACTTCCTGCAGTCCGCTTGGGGCCACAAAAACCTTAGCTGCGCCCCTGCTCAAGAGACCTATATTTTCCTAAACTTTCCAGGTGCCCAGGGGCAGAGGTTTTACCAGTGTAGGCGCTTCTTGAATAGCTGATGACAAATACTTTGTACTACAAACTTAAAGGCTTTGTTTCCACTGAAGCAGATTCGCAGTGTTTCCCTGCATGCAAATTTAATGTGTAAATGGAGCCTATTGAAAGAAATATATACTGTATATGCAGCAGCAAAATACTGCAGCATTTTTTCCGGCATTGCATCGGAATCCTCATAGCTGTGCATTGGCATGCTATTGGCTTCAGATATGATTTTGCATCAGCACCGGTGCTACGTAGTGATGGCTGAACGTCGCAAATGAATGTTTATGGTGAATTTTAGCGTAAAAATACCCAATGACTTTAATGCTAGGCAAACTTCTAAAATCTTCGGGGTAATTTTTTCAAAAAGGTGCACAAAGTTTCTGGACAGTGGCAGGCCGGAGAGGAATCAATGTAAAATATTTGCCCAAAAAATACATATATTACGCAAACATTTTTTAAATGGTTTTTAAAAGAGTTGCTAATACCGCCGACGTTAGAAGTTAATAGCAAAACCCTCATACAAGTTAGATTTACCAGAACAGTGGGAACAAGGGAAAAAATATTTCAAAAAACCTCGTAGTTTTTGAGAACATTTTAAAATTATGATAGGAAACAGTGAATCTCATGCTGGGATTTCCAGATAGGCATGGCTGAACATGGCAATTTTGCATTCGCATACGCCATCACAAATTTTACTGTGAAAATTTGCGAACTGGAAATTCGCAGCGAGCCCCATTGATTTTAATGGTAAGCATTAATAAATCTTCAGGGTATCTCTGCAGTCACAATTTATTTTAACCGTGTGGCAGCAAAGTGGTAGCTGGAGGACCAGCGACGCAGATCTGCGTCGCCAGGTGCCTCCCTAATTGATCAGGAAAGGCCGCTCGCGCGAGCAGCCCTTTCCTGTTAGATCACGGAGCAGGTCTCCGTGAATAGCCTGCGAGCCGCTGATCGCGGCTCGCAGACTAAATGTAAACGCAGTAGACGTATGTCTCCTTTGTTTACATTGTACGGCGCTGCTGCGCAGCAGCGCAGTAAGGCAGATCGGCTATCCCCGGCCAATCAGCGGCCGGTGATCGCCGCCATGTGACAGAGGACATCCTGTCACAGGCTGCACAGGACGGATAGCGTCCTGTGCAGCCCAGATCACCAGGGGGGACAGGTAGGAGAGGGAGGGGGGAATTCCGCCGCGGAGGGGGGCTTTGAGGTGCCCCCCCCCCGCAACATGCCTATCGACCGGAGTGATCAGACCCCCCCTGCACATCATCCCCATAGGGGGGAAAAAAGGGGGGCGATCTGATCGCTCTGCATGCCACCTGATCTGTGCTGGGGGCTGCAGAGCCCACCCAGCACAGATCACAAAAAACAGCGCTGGTCCTTAAGGGGGGGAGGGGGGGGGTAAAGGCTGGGTCCTCAAGTGGTTAAAAAGATATACAAATTGTACAAAAAAAACCAGACATTGGCATGACAGATAGAGATCAAGGGCGAAATGGTCCTCCAAAGAACAAATATTTTTCACAGAGGCTTTTTTTTCATGCGTAAATGCCAAGAATCACATACAGTTTCTAGATTTTTCAAATTAAGGTCTTTAGAATAGCCTCCGTGTTTAACTGGCTGAACATTGTTATCTGCAGCCACTGTCTAAGATGCCTGAAAACTTTTGCAATTCCTGCATAAACATTTTGTATTGCAGCCACAGTTTGTGAAACCTGAAAAATTGGGCAATTACCTGCCTAAAACGTTGTTCTTGCAGTCTCTTCTATGAGACGGGCCATAAAAATTGGGCAATTGCTAGTTTTTTTTTATTTTTATTATGCATTGTTCTCCTTTGAAGGTGCTTTCATTCATTTGTCTTGTTATTTGACAGATCCTTTTTTTGTTCTTGTAAATTGCATACTTGTTCATGTTTTGCTAATCCTTTGCTGTGAAGTTGTGTGGAGGTAACACAGCACACGTCGTGTCACAAATGTCAGGCACTAAATCCCTTTTGCGCAGTGATGTTGGGCTATAACTATAACGGTGATGCAGCAACACACAGTATGGTCACACAGATGTTGCTGAGACATGGTAACAGCACACTTTGATCACACAGCAGGCAAAGGGAGAGGAAAGATTTTACAATGGAATAACTTTGGTGCCGTCAGAAGACGGAGCTGAAGTTACTTTTAAAGCACAATAATTTGGCCTCCAGCAATTGCTGGAAGCTGAATTATTTCCTTCCCCACCATCCATGGTGGCCTCGAGGGGGAATACTATTTAACACTTCTGGGACTTGTGCAGCAGCAGGATCAGCCATATACCGGCTATATCCTGCGCTCAAGTCTCCTGCGCCGATATCTCTCGTACGCCCATGACAAGACAAATAACATTTATATTGCACTTTTCTCCTGGAGGACTAAAAACACCAGAGCTGCAGCCACTAGGGCATGCTCAGTAGGCAGTAGCAGTGTTAGGGAGTCTTGCCCAATGTCTCCTTCTGAATAGGTGCTGGCGTACTAAACAGGAAGAGCCAAGATTTGACTCCAGGACTCCTGTGCCAAAGATAGAGCCCTTAACCATTACACCATCCAGCCACAATAAGGTGAGTAACCACAGAAACCTAATTAGAAAAAAAAAAAGTTATTTGTCACTCTGTTTACTGAATTGACAAGTGGTATATTTATAACTGTATGTAGTTCGGATTTTGAAAAAAGAGAGAGCGATTGTTAGCTGGCAACCTCGTAAACGTAGCCATGGTATCCAGAAATCTGGCTAGAGTGATTTTGTGTATCCTCAGATTACACAGTGTCGCATAATGGCCGTATTATGGAGAGACTGAATTAATTGTGAGACATGTTCTCTACAAGGACATGATGAAGTAGCTATGCTCAGTTGTGATTGTGAATGGGTTACAGTAAGCTAAACGTCCATATGGAAAGAGGCGGGTTTTTGTTTCGTTTCGTCTTCTGCAATGTCCTTGACATGTTGATTAAAGAGGAAAAAAAAATCTTCTTGACAAGAATGTGAGAAGTGTCAGAGAAAGCTGATTAGAGTCCCGTAGGATAAGAATAGATAAACAAGAGTTTGTGTGCTGTATTCTCTCCCTATGGCTGGGCACGAAAAGGACCTTTCTCAAGGTCTTGTTAATTGATAAATGCCTTTTAACAGAATTCTGAAGATTGAGAGCAGAGATATGCATGCGTATAACCGCTTAGGGGAATTATAATGCCTCTTTAATTAAACGCCTTTATTAGGATAGATTCTAACAGCTAACCTTGATCTTATTAGAACTTCAGGGCCTCAGTGTGCAGATAATAGCACAAATAACACTGCACTGATAACAATATATGCTAACACACATACAAAGTGAAAATTCGGCTGCTGTGACTATGCAGCGTTAATAAGCTATGACTTTTTGTGTATCTATGCAATTATGCATGTTTATATACACATATATGTAATATAATGTAACGTTTTGACATTAAATAAACATCACAGTGTTTCTACATGTTTCAGAAATCTAGACATGCATGCATGCTGCCTGAATAACACTGGATCATAGGTTTATGAGTGTGTACATTTATCAGTGTGTACATTATCACGCCTGGATAATGTATATGTTCTTGATGTTTCCTGGAATTTGCTATGCAGTTTGTTCATCGTGTTACATTTATCACTGTAATTACTATGTCTACCAATTCTGTATTATTTGCCAGTGTCTGTATTAGGTGTATACGATTGTCTGCATTATTATGTACCCCATGTTTGTTTCTTACTTTGTACAGTACCACAGAATATGTTGTCACTTTATAAATCATAATAATAATTATCATAAACTGAAGCTTATAAATCACTTCCTCACCTGTAGTCTCTGGCCCCGGGACTGTGCGGCATGAAAGATTAGGATCTACGCCCTGGCAGGGATAAAAGCTGCCAAACAGGGTATAGTTTTTAATCATTGTCATCTGGAAGAGGTTGACCAAGGATTTTTAAAATTTGTGCAAGACTGAAGAGGATTCCACCATCGTCAGGAGCAAGGCGTTTTTGGGTGATGGCAACACATACATACACACACACATTCATCCTATTTTATATAAGGATAGGATTTAAGTACAAAGTAAGGAAAAAAGCATTGCATGGTGGAAGGTTGTATGACATCTGTGAGGTTGTTATCTTAAAAAAAAAAGTATTTTCGATTTATCATTCTACAGAGTGAATATTGACTAACATTTCATGTATTTGAGCAGGCTGGAGAGCTTACAATTGATTGTTCATTTGAATAGTGTAATGCTTGCCAGCCTTATGTAAAAAGAACATGTGACCAAAAGCAATTCCTTGTTCATGGGACATATTCAAGTTAATCCAATGTCCTATTTTCTGAATAAGAGGTATACATTTTAAAAGCGTTTTTTAGTTGTACCTTAACGTGTACCAGAGACGACAGATACTTACCTTCTTATACATACCTGGTGCTTCCTCCAGCCCCATGAGCATGGATCGCTCCCACACTGCCGTCCTCCGCTGCCTGCAGCTCCGGTACTGGGTCCCGTAACTTCCTCCAGTGGTGGCCAGTCTGAGGCAAGTGAAGTGCGCTATTTAAGTAGCTCTCCAACAGCAGCTGGAGAGATACATAAAGAGCGCACTTCCTCTTGCACAGACTGGCCATGACTGGAGGAAGTTTCAGGACCCGCCCATCAAAGAAAACTGCCCAGGCTTTTGTCCCCTGATGCTGTGCAAAGCATAATGGGATTTCCTGTTGTTATTCACGTTGCCTAGCAACTAGGAGGGGTGATCAGCACACAGGACAGTTGAAACTGTCTCATGCTCCCTGTCACCTCCTTTCAACCAAAAAGATAGCTGCTCTCATGAAATCAAACATTTGCCTGTTCTTTTAAAACAGGGTGGGTAAGAGATTATATTACCTATCTATTTTAATTAACATAACTAATGTAACTTAATGACAGTATGTTTGTTTAGGCTGAAGTTCCTCTTTAAGGCTGTTACTGTCTGAAAACTGAAATTACCGAGCAGTGAGGTAAATTGCCAACTTGTGCGGTAAACACCTCAACAAATGTCAGTAAATGTTAATTCATCAAGGTTACAGCATGCGGTAAAGCCCTGGATGATTACCGGCAGTTCTCCTCTGTCGGAATCAGTGTGGGACTCACAAAACTCACAAAAGAAGAGAGGATTACCTATGACTGAAAGGAGCAGAAGCCAACAGAAACAGCCCCTGTATCCTGCAAGTGATTTTGATTGGACCCGAAGCCTTCTCCGGCGGGTCCTGCTTTCCTAACCCCAGGCAGCGAGCAGAGAGAGATATAACAAAAGATGCTTCCCCTGCCTCCCTTCAGAAGTTTATCCTTTTCCGTTCCAGTTTGAAGATACAGAGTAGCTAGTGGGAAAATCCCCTAAGCAAGCATGCTTAAAGTTTCTTGGAAGTTCATCTAAGCTGTGGCAATAATAAAATAAATAATAAAATATTAAGAAAGACAAATGGAGACTAATAGAGAGATTCAGAGCGAGCACAGGCAGTATAAGAAAACATGTACTGTACATCTAAAGGGATGTCAAGATGCCTCTTACTATTGTAATGCTGTCTCTACATGGAGAACAGATGTAACAACACAGACAACTCACACTCTTCTGCTGTTACTGACAATGGGCTTCGTGAAATTACCAAACTTCTATCGTCAAAATCTGTGAAAATAATGGTGAATTAGCACACAAAAATATAAAATACTAAAAGCTGTATTTCCCGACTTCTTTTTGTTTATCAAACAGCCTTGAGAAATTGACGCCATTGAGCAGAACTATTGAATGTTAACTAAGGCAAAGACATATTTCCGGTATTCACAGATAATGCCTTACATCTCCATGATGAGATTACGCCTGATCAGGTTCATTAGATGTCAAGGTGATCAATTACCTTTGGCTATTACATGTCAGTTCTGTTAAATGCCAGAAGCATGTCATGTAGTATATAAACTAGATACTTATATTATATGGTCATTTCCAGCATTTGTGGTCCCAATACAAGTTATTCTACGTTTTGTTTTTTTCATTTTTAAGTTTTGTTTTAGTTTTATTTCTTTGACAAATCTCTCCTTGATTGTGATGTAGCGCATGGTCATTGAAGTTAGGTCCTCACCTAGCAACAAGGTCATTATATACCTGCAGTTACTAATGTACCTGTACATGTTCCCTTGCAAACCATCTGATTGTTGGCTTGGCCATCCAGCATTCATTTCCAAATTTCTCCTGTTGGAAGAATTGTGACTATTCTCCTATGTGCCTTGACATTGTTATCTTTGTAAGAACATTTGTGATTACTCTTTGGCATTACATTGTTTGAATTCCCCTTATTGTGTATAAAACTTTAATAAAAAGTTAACATTTTTTTTTAAAAAAAGCAATTAGTTAACAGAGCATGAGTGTCCGAACAGATATATATATATATATATATATATATGTATATATATATATGTATATATATATATACATACACACACAGTATATGTAGATTTAGGGTGCAATATCTCTGAAAATTCTAAACATGGCGAAGAGATGAAAAGAAACCTCTTTCTGATTGAATTTTATCCTCAGATGAGCACAAGCATCAGCAAAGTGGATCTGTTTGCTTGAGCTTTTCTTGCTCTCAATAGACTGAATTGCCTGTTTAACAAAACAGCAGTAACAAGATGCGAAGTGAGGAACAAAGGCTAATTTGCAAGCAACCCTATTTAAAACTGATTAACCCTTCTGAAGGTAAAAAAAAATGTGCAGGAAAAAAAATCTGTTTGAAGTATTAATCCGTACCACAGTGTTTACTTTTAAATAACTAACCTTCAAAGCTCTAATAAGACCCAGAGAACAATGTCCTCGGCTACATAACAGGCTAGAAGATTTCCATCAACAATAATAACACTCTGCAAACAATGAAGGAGAATTAAATACAGCAGACCATAAAATCCTTCCCTATCCCCCAACAAAGAGGTGTCAAGGCCTGACATGTAAAGAAAAAGCAACTGACAAAAACATTTAACATGGAAATATCTGTTTCAATGATAACAGACCGATTTGTTTGATGTTTGTGGCAGTTTATGTTTTTACTTTTCTGTGTAATTCTGTTTTATGTGATGTGCTTAAGACCTGCCTACAAGTATTAATCTAAAGCTTTGATAGCAAGTTCCTTGGCCTCCTAGTAGCAGACTATGACTCCTATTTACGAAGGTGAGAGAAAGCTGGAGAGCAGTGGAGCCCCTGTGATTCCACAAACCTGGACTGTCTGGGAGATGCTTGTAATCATCTTCTGGGCTATATCATATCATAGCGAGGACTGCTATGAGTGAAGCATGGAGATGGTCAATGAGATACTAATCATTTAGGGTTGACGCCAATTGTATATAAATTATTGCAGTTTGGATGCCAATCAAATGCTGTAGCTGATGATTTTGATTGGTCCAATTCCAAATTTATCCGGATCCAAAACCAATTACAAAAATAAAATATCTCTCTCTCTCTCTCTCTCCTCCTCCTCTGCTAGGCATGATTTCATTTTTGCACCTCGCTTTATGGCATGGGCAAAACGGTTTCCATAGCCCTGTAAGAGAAAGTGTAACAATGGCCCTGCCGTAACATAGATATTACGGTAGCTGAGACTACTCCTGGGACTTTCTTGTAGTTGAAGAGATGGGTGAACTGTGACACCACACACACAAAAAAAAAAGCAAACAGAGAAGCTTCCCCATATTGGAGCATTGGATTTGGTAAAGTCTTAAGCCAATGGCCTCAATTCACTAAGCTTTATCAAACACTTTATCGAACGTTTGATAATTTACCTCATGGGTAAAATCTAATTATGAATTCACTAAGGTGTTATATATTTATTGAATGTTTTATCGATAAAACGTTCAATAAATCTATAACACCTTAGTGAATTCAAAATTAGATTTTACCCATGAGGTAAATTATCAAACGTTCGATAAAGTGTTTGATAAAGCTTAGTGAATTGAGGCCAATGTGTTGTAAGATACAAGTAAGCTTTAGGTTAGCAGGAATGGTTGCATGGCCACCTAGCTTTTCATCCTTCCCACCCTTGCCCTGGAATCTTCCAGACTTCAAATTCAGCATAGTGTTGGTGGTATAGTGGTGAGCATAACTCCCTTCCAAGCAGTTGACCTGGGTTCGATTCCTGGCCAATGTATATGAGCTTGCTTTTGACATCCTACAAATCCCTGGAAAACAAGACAAAACAAGGGAGGAGGAGGAGGAGAGAGATTTCTAGCTTCCAAAACGGTTTGGAAGCATTTAAGGACACTTCCGGTTTTCAATCTGGATATCCGAATCCGACCGGATATTGGGTTCGGATATCTGATTTTAATCGGTTACCCAAAAGTTCGGATTCGGATATCTGGGTATCCGGATCCGAATCTATTCGGATTTTAAAAATTGGTATCCGAGCACCCCTGATACTTACCTATGTCCTTCTCCAAACCACCACTGCTGCCTGGGGACCTCTTTTATGCCTCTTTTCCACGGGCAGTTGATAGGCAGTGAAATGCCTCTCAAACTCTCACAACTGCACACTGCTGCCTGGTAACTGCTTGCTGCTGCTTGGTAACTACTCACAGTTGCCTGGTAACTGCTTGCTGAGCACACAGTTCAACTGCTCGAGGAAAAGAGGCCTTAGGGTCCACTTGGTGCTTGAGTGCTGCCATACTTCACTTAATGGTCTCTAACTGTTAAGCAGAGATATGTCAGTGGGGTTTCTGGGATGTGGCATAGAGTGGTGGAAGAAGGCATGGTCAGGGAAACTCTGGTCAGACCTGAAGTGGCTCCTTGGATCCTGGCAGTATTGTCATATGTTAGGGTTACATGACCAAAGTTTAGGGCCAGTATGCAGGAGCATGAGGGGTTCATGATTAGGTTAGATGAAGCCATGGGATGTATACCAAAAAAACTATATCTGAACGTACTACAGTGATGACTAATAAGGAAGGAACTACATTCTCTTTTCTGTTATTATTGTCTATGTCCTCGTTCATGAGAATTTCCTACACTTCCTATACTGATAAATTGTTGGTTCTTACTATTGTAATAGAAATGAACTGTTAAAGCCCAGTCTCAGCAATTACTTTTTTCTCTCACCTATCAAGCGAACTGAAAGATGGACTCTATACTGCCAAAAATGGGCTACATACTCATCTGCAACTTCATGGTCACATGACTACCACCCACCCATGCAAATCTCCTGCTCCTTAGCGACAACCTCTTGCCCCAAACCCTGGTCTACACCTTACTCCTATAGAGAAGACTAAGAGGGTATTTGAGGGACAGCATCTATCAACCCTGTGCAGTATATCCCAGGACCATAATGCTGGCTCCATAATAATAACATAATCGGAGGGGGAAGTTATTGTGTAAGGCTGTGAACCACCCTAGTTGAAACAAGCCCTAAACAGCCTTCGAGGGCAATGCCTTCCTTTAAAATTTAAAGTTTAAATACTCTAGCCTTTCTAGCAAATGCAAGATTTATGTCTGGGCTTGACCACAATATATGATACAGTAATGTCATTTTTGGTACAATACTGAATATTTAATGACAATGTTTGAAATTATAAATGCAGCCAAAGTGAACAGCAGTTTTTAACTAAACTACACACTGTTAAGTAGATCATATTGTACAAGCCGTCTGTTTTTATTCTTTGGCATCATTGAATCAAGTGTTGAGTGGGCCTCTTTCCTGTGTAATGGGTTACAGGCTTTATTAACAAGAACAAAATGCCTTCTTTTCAAAAGCCTGGAGATGGAATAAAAACAAATCTAAACAAATTCCTTCTTAGATAAAGCATTCCCTCTAATGAGCAGAGAACCTTCAAATACATCTGTTTGTCTTAGTGGTAAGCTTTCTTTATTTCCTGCAAGGCCCAGGTCTTGGTAATGACACACCATATGCTCCTCTCTTTAAGGCAGCTGAGATAGACAAGCCCTTGAGTGATAGAGGCAGCGAGGATGTATGCAGTTTAATACAATTATACTAATGCAAGCCTCTCCATTGTTCACAGTGGAAATCTGTGGCTGTGCCAGCACAGGCCAGGTCAGTATTACTCCGGATTACCCATATTGTGAAGGATATAGTGAAGTCAGCAGCTGAAGGGATTTCTCATATTGTGGGTTTTCAGCTTTAGAAAGTTCCCTTCATAAATGTTTTCTGAGCTTGCTGAGGCATCACGTTCTGTCATGTTCTGCTACACACACTAGGGGGAATATATATTTATGTCATGGATTCAATCTTTACAAAATGCAGCAATTAATATGATGCATTTGTGCACACCACCAGCTGACCTACTAGTGGACACTTTTAGCTAACTAGCATTAATTAGGGCAGGACAACAGATCCAAGGAATATCATCATTTGTAGGCAATCATTTTGCATATCTGGTACATGCATGCTGCAGGTTTTTTGTGTGAAAAAAAAGTAAAAAAAAAAATATTGCATGCAGCTTACCTATACTGGTTTGCCCCATGTAGGACTTTGCAAAGGCCTTCGACACTGTTCCCCACAAAAGTCTGCTGCAAAAGTTGAGGATGCAAGGACTGGGGAAGAGTCTGTGTGCATGGATAGGGAACTGGCTAATGGACAGAAAACAAAGAGTTGTGGTCAATGGATCTTTTCAAAATGGGTGACTGTTAGCAGTGGGGTCCCACAGGGGTCAGTACTTGGTCCAGTGCTCTACAATGCATTTATTAATTACCTAGTAGATGCAGTAGAAAGCAATGTTGCTATTTTTGCAGATGATACAAAATTGTGTAGAATCATCAACTCTCAGGAAGATAGAGACATATTGCAACAGGATCTGGATAGGATGGCTATATGGGCACATAAATGGAAGATGAAATTCAATGTTGAAAAATGTAAAGTAGTGCATTTTGGTCGTACCAATGGTCTAGCACCATACAAAATAAACGGGATACAGATGGTGACATCAAACTTGGAGAAGGGCTTAGGAGCAGGGCTGTATTTAGGGTTTGGGCTCCCCTAGGCACACCAAACCTACGGCGCCCCCTAGGAGAACGTTGGCGGCGCGCGAAGCGCGCCGCGCCGAAAAATGGGCGTGGCCACAGAATGCAGTGGGCGTGTCCATAACAAAGTGGGTGTGGCCAATTAAAATATCCTAGTAAGAGTGCAGCCCAAAGTCAGTGGGGCCATGGTTTCTCCCCGGGTATGAGTAAAGTGACCTTAAAAAGGCAAGTAGGAAATGTCCCCCCCCCCAAAAAAAACCCCCCCACACATTAGCCAGTGTTCTCTCGCACAAAATAGTGGTAGGTATTAGAGTGTGAGCTCCCCTGAGAAAAGTCAGTAACATGACTGTTCTCTGCAAAGTGCTGCAGAAGATGCCAGTGCTATATAAATACATAATAATATGGTAGGACATTAGACTATGGGAGAATTAGATTGTAAGCTCCTCAGAGGATAGTCAGTGACATGACTACATACTCTGTGAAGTACTGCTGAAGATGTAAGTACAATATAGTACAGTAGTATGGCAGCATGGTGGCGTAGTGGTTAGCACTCTCGCCTTGCAGCGCTGGGTTCCTGGTTCGAATCCTAGCAAGGTCAACATCTGCAAGGAGTTTGTATGTTCTCCCTTTGTCTGTGTGGGTTTCCTTAAGACACTCTGGTTTCCTCCCACATCCCAACAACATACGATACAGATAAGTATAATGTTAATTGGCTTCCCCTAAAAATTGGCCCTAGACTACGATACATACATAGACATATGACTATGGTAGGGATTAGATTGTGAGCCCCTCTGTGGGACAGTTATGTGACAAAACAATACATACTCTGTACAGCGCTGCGTAATATGTTGGCGCTATATAAATAATTAGTATAAGTACAGTAGCCAGGTCTATAGGTGTCCAAATGTAGACATACTATAGGTGTCCCCAGTATAGATATCCAGGTCTATAGGTATCCCCAGTTTAGGTAGTAGTCAGGGGCGTAACTAGAAATCACTGGGCCCCCTTGTGAGAATTTGGATGGGCCCCCCCCCCCCCCATAGGTGCCAAATAATCATAATGTGGCAGTGTTTCACCATAAAATAATCGCAATGTGTGCAGCATTTCAGCAGAGAATAATTGCAATGTGGACAACATTTCACCAGAAAATAATCACAATGTGGGCAACATTTCACCAGAAAATAATCGCAATGAGTGCAACATTTAAGCAAAGAATAATCGCAATGTGGGCAACATTTCACCAGAAAATAATCGCAATGTGGGCAACATTTCACCAGAAAATAATCGCAATCTGGGCAACATTTCACCAGAAAATAATCGCAATGTGGGCAACATTTCACCCAATCGCAATGTGGGCAACATTTCACCAGAAAATAATCGCAATGTGGGCAACATTTCACCAGAAAATAATCACAATGTGGTCAACATTTCAGCAAAGAATAATCGCAATGTGGGCAACATTTCAGCAGATAATAATTGCAATGTGGGCAACATTTCACCAGAAAATAATCACAATGTGGGCAACATTTCAGCAAAGAATAATTGCAATGTGGGCAACATTTCACCAGAAAATAATCACAACGTGGGCAGCATTTCAGCAGTAAATCACACAGTGGGCAGCATAACACCAGTGGGCTGGCTGAGCGGGTAGTGGGCTGGCTGGGTAGCTGGGTGAGCAAGCAGTGGGCAGGCTGAGTAATTAATTCAAGTATTTGTATAGCGCCTTTCTCCTGTCGGACTCAAAGCACTTGCGAAGCAGCCACTAGTGCGCACTCAGTAGGCAGTAGCAATGTTAAGGAGACTTGCCCAAGAAACTCCTTACTGAATAGGTGCTGGCTTACTGAACAGGCAGAGCCGAGATTTGAACCCAGGTCTCCTGTGTCAGAGGCAGAGCCCTTAACCATTACACTATCCAGCCACTGCCTGGCTAAGCGAGCGGGCAGTGGGCTGGGTACCAGGCTGGGCGAGCGGGCAGGCTGGGTGGCTGGGCGAGCGGGCAGTGGGTTGGCTGGGTACCTGGCTGGGAAAGCGGGCAGTGGACTGGCTTGGTACCTGGCTGGGCGAGCGGGCAGTGGGCTGGCTGGGAAAGCGGGCAGTGGGCTGGCTGGGAAAGCGGGCAGTGGGCTGGCTGGGAAAGCGGGCAGTGGGCTGGCTGGGAAAGCGGGCAGTGGGCTGGCTGGGAAAGCGGGCAGTGGGCTGGCTGGGAAAGCGGGCAGTGGGCTGGCTGGGAAAGCGGGCAGTGGGCTGGCTGGGAAAGCAGGCAGTGGGCTGGCTGGGCATGCGGGCTGGGTACCTGGCTGGGTATGCGGGCTGGCTGGGTACCTGGCTGGGCATGCGGGCTGGCTGGGTACCTGGCTGGGTATGCGGGCTGGCTGGGTACCTGGCTGGGTACCTGGCTGGGCAGCGGACTGGCTGGGTACCTGGCTGGGCATGCGGGCTGGCTGGGTACCTGGCTGGGCATGCGGGCTGGCTGGGTACCTGGCTGGGCATGCGGGCTGGCTGGGTACCTGGCTGGGCATGCGGGCTGGCTGGGTACCTGGCTGGGCATGCGGGCTGGCTGGGTACCTGGCTGGGCATGCGGGCTGGCTGGGTACCTGGCTGGGCATGCGGGCTGGCCGGGTACCTGGCTGGGCATGCGGGCTGGCTGGGTACCTGGCTGGGCATGCGGGCTGGCCGGGTACCTGGCTGGGCATGCGGGCTGGCTGGGTACCTGGCTGGGCATGCGGGCTGGCCGGGTACCTGGCTGGGCAGCGGGCTGGCTGGGTACCTGGCTGGGCATGCGGGCTGGCTGGGTACCTGGCTGGGCAGCGGGCTGGCTGGGTACCTGGCTGGGCAGCGGGCTGGCTGGGTACCTGGCTGGGCAGCGGGCTGGCTGGGTACCTGGCTGGGCAGCGGGCTGGCTGGGTACCTGGCTGGGCATGCGGGCTGGCTGGGTACCTGGCTGGGCATGCGGGCTGGCTGGGTACCTGGCTGTGCATGCGGGCTGGCTGGGTACCTGGCTGGGCATGCGGGCTGGCTGGGTACCTGGCTGGGCATGCGGGCTGGCTGGGTACCTGGCTGGGCAGTGGGCTGGCTGGGCATGCGGGCTGGCTGGGTACCTGGCTGGGTATGCGGGCTGGCTGGGTACCTGGCTGGGCATGCGGGCTGGCTGGGTACCTGGCTGGGTATGCGGGCTGGCTGGGTACCTGGCTGGGTACCTGGCTGGGCAGCGGACTGGCTGGGTACCTGGCTGGGCATGCGGGCTGGCTGGGTACCTGGCTGGGCATGCGGGCTGGCTGGGTACCTGGCTGGGCATGCGGGCTGGCTGGGTACCTGGCTGGGCATGCGGGCTGGCTGGGTACCTGGCTGGGCAGCGGGCTGGCTGGGTACCTGGCTGGGCAGCGGGCTGGCTGGGTACCTGGCTGGGCAGCGGGCTGGCTGGGTACCTGGCTGGGTATGCGGGCTGGCTGGGTACCTGGCTGGGCATGCGGGCTGGCTGGGTACCTGGCTGGGTATGCGGGCTGGCTGGGTACCTGGCTGGGTACCTGGCTGGGCATGCGGGCTGGCTGGGTACCTGGCTGGGCATGTGGGCTGGGTACCTGGCTGGGCATGCGGGCTGGCTGGGTACCTGGCTGGGCATGCGGGCTGGCTGGGTACCTGGCTGGGCATGCGGGCTGGCTGGGTACCTGGCTGGGCATGCGGGCTGGCTGGGTACCTGGCTGGGCATGCGGGCTGGCTGGGTACCTGGCTGGGCATGCGGGCTGGCTGGGTACCTGGCTGGGCATGCGGGCTGGCTGGGTACCTGGCTGGGCATGCGGGCTGGCTGGGTACCTGGCTGGGCAGTGTGCTGGCTGGGTACCTGGCTGGGCAGTGTGCTGGCTGGGTACCTGGCTGGGCAGTGTGCTGGCTGGGTACCTACCTGGCTGGGCGAGCTGGCTCCTGGCTGGGAAGCTGGGCTGCAGTTGCCAGCGCGTCCTTCACACTTCTCCCGACTCGCTCCCGCCCTCCAGCAGAGTGGCAGACATGATCCTGAACTCTGCATGCTGCCTATTGGTCTAGTGACGTCACTAGACCAGGAGG
The DNA here is from genome assembly GCF_040937935.1 of Hyperolius riggenbachi. Classification (NCBI taxonomy): domain Eukaryota; kingdom Metazoa; phylum Chordata; class Amphibia; order Anura; family Hyperoliidae; genus Hyperolius; species Hyperolius riggenbachi. The sequence goes on from NC_090646.1 coordinate 462,336,438, forward strand.
CGGCATGCAGAGACCAGGATCATGTCCTGACTCCTGGCCGGCCGCTGCCACTGTGCTGGAGGGCGGGGGTGAGAGCTCCCCTCGTCATCTGTAGGTGCGCTCTCCGCCGCTCCCCCCGCACCCCCCCCCCCCCCCCCCCCCCGCCCAAAAAAAAAAAAAAAAAAAAAAAGTTTATGAATAAAAAAAAAAAAAATAAAAAATAAAAAAAAATATTGAACTATAGGTGGCCGCCCCCCCCCGAGGACCCGCCCATGGCACCGGCCCACGGGTGCCTCTTAATAGATACGGCCCTGCTTAGGAGTACTCATCGACAACAAGTTAAATAATCGTATTCAAAGCCAAGCAGCTGCAAATAAAGCTAATAAAATTTTGGGATGCATTAAAAGGGAAATAAAAACTTGAGATGCTAGCATAATATTGCCCGTTTAACTCTCTAGTAAGGCCACACCTAGAATATGGAATTCAGTTCTGGGTGCCACATTACAGGAAAGATATTGCAGTTTTAGAGCCAGTGCAGAGATGAGCAACAAAATTGATATGTGGGATGGAAGGTCGCACATACCAAGAAAGGTTACATAAACTGGGTTTATTTAGTCTGGAGAAAAGACGCCTCAGAGGGGATCTAATTAACATGTATAAATATGTCAGAGGGCAATATAAAATCTTGGCGGATGAGCTTTTTGTCCCTAGGCTTTTACAAAGGACTAGGGGAACGATCTGCGCATGGTGGAAAAACGTTTTAGCCATCTATTTAGGAAAGGATTCTTTACAGTAAGAGTGATTAAGATATGGAATGCATTGCTGCAGGAAGTAGTTATGGCAAATTCTATATCTGCATTTAAAGGGGGCTTAGAAGCTTTCCTAGCATTGAAAGACATTCATGGCTATAATTACTAGGTAATGCACAGTGGTGTTGATCCAGGGATTTTATCTGATTGCCATCTGGAGTCGGGAAGGATTTTTTTCCCTTTTGGGGCTATCTGGACCATGCCTTGTAAGGGTTTTTCGCCTTCCTTTGGATCAACAGGGATATGTGAGGGAGCAGGCTGGTGTTGTACTTTATTTTCTGGTTGAACTCGATGGATGGATGTCTTTTTTCAACCCAAATAACGATGTAACTATGATATTGGTTTGAAAAAAATGTTTGCAAATGAGTCAACAGGCAGAAGCGGCTAGCTGGAAAACTGACAGGACAGCTGCACACAGAGCCAGTGCTTGTCTGATCTCCTGTTGTTAGAGTGCGCAAAGAGCCAGTGCTGATCACATCTTCGGTTGTTGGGACGTGCACAGAGCCAGTGCTGATCACATCTCCTGTTGTTAGGGTGCTCACAGAGCCAGCGCTGATCACATCTCCTGTTGTTAGGGTGCGCACAGAGCCAGTGCTTATCAGATTTCCTGTTGTTAGGGTTCGCACAGAGCCAGGGCTTATCAGATCTCCTGTTAGGGTTCGCACAGAGCCAGGGCTTATCAGATCTCCTGTTGTTAGGGTTCGCACAGAGCCAGGGCTTATCAGATCTCCTGTTGTTAGGGTTCACATAGAGCCTGTGCTTATCAGATCTCTGTTGTTAGGGTGCACAGAGAGCCAGTGCTGATCACATCTCCTGTTGTTCGGGTGCACAGAGAGCCAGTGCTAATCACATCTCCTGTTGTAAGGGTGTGCGCAGAGCCAGCGCTGGTCACATCTCCTGTTAGGGTGCACACAGTGCCAGTGCTGATCACATCTCCTGTTGTTAGGGTGCGCACAGAGCAAGCGCTGATCACATCTCCTGTTGTTAGGGTGCGCACAGAGCAAGCACTGATCACATCTCCTGTTGTTAGGGTGCGCACAGAGCAAGCGCTGATCACATCTCCTGTTGTTAGGATGTGCACATATTAATTATTGTGAATGGGCATTGTTTAAGGCTGCTTACACACAGGGACGTTACAGGCGCACGTTAGTGCGCCTGTAACGCTCCCCCAACGCACAGCAATGTAACTCAAGTGGGCTGTTCACACAGCCCACGTTGCGTTACATGTAACGCTGTACGTTGCCCGGAAAGTGCAGCATGCTACGGCGTTAGAGCGGCTATAGCCGCGTTAGACTGTTTACACATGCGCAGTAGGGGGCGGAGAGGAGGCGGGGAGAGCCAGCTACAGTAGCCGCGCACATGGCTACTTAATATTCACTGCACTGGCGGCCGCTGATTGGCCGGCGGGACCACGTGATGCGGAGTGTCTCGCTCCGCGTCACGTGGTCCCGCCGGCCAATCAGCGCCACTCTGGGAGACTATCGGAATAGAGCCGCCTAACGCGGCTCACTCTACCGTCGGCTCTTGCAGCACCATACGTTGTGTTAGGTGCACGTTGTGCGACCTTAACGTGGCACCTAACGCAACGTCTTGGTGTGCAAGTAGCCTAAAGGAAGCCTGCGACACTTCATATTGCTGTGTTTATACTTGAGGCTTTCTTCAGGCCCATGTGCTCCATTGGCTCCCTCGCCATCCTCCCCAGCCTCTCTGTTGTCTCGTGGTAGCCTTCAATATTTTATTCAGTCAGGTAACCGTTCTTTTGTACATGCACAACCTGGCCACGTGCATGTCTTCCATTGCGTTCCCTGGCTGCTTCGTTGTCCTGTGGTAGCCTTCAATATTTTCTTCCGTCAGGTTCTTTGTGCATGCGCGGCCGGCCACACAGATGCCTCCTATTGCGCTCCCTGGCCGCTTCGTTGTCACGTGGTAGCCTTCAATATTTTCTTCAGTCAGGTTCTTTTGTGCATGCACGGCTTGGCCACACACATGCCTCCCGTTGCGTTCTCTGGCTGCTTCATTTTTCTGTGGCAGCCTCCGCCACTTTCTTCAGTGGAATATATGAGCACATAACTGGTGCAGGTGACTAAAAATATTTCAGCAATACCTGTGGTGAATCCAAGTTCACCATACAGAGGTGGATTTTTCAGCAGATTTGATTACTGACAGTGGTCTTAGCGGATCAAGCTATTTTTTATGAGATTTCACAAGAAAGCTACACATGGCCGTCTTTAAATTTTTTTCTGTGCCTTTAATCTGACACAAAGAATCTGAGAAAAAGCCAGGCTCATAATTAATTAGCATACTGCATCAGAGTAAATATAAAGCCAAGGGTTTTTTAACACTTCCAGAAAAAAAACAGAAAACACCTCGCTGGTATTTATGACCTTTTTCAGCCACCTAGTGCTACTTAAAGACTAATTTGGGCATGCATGACATTTTCTGCAGCTATTTTCATACACTGATAATAAAATGAAGAAATATAGGTGTAAGTACTATGAAAGGTTATTGTGAGGATCACGTAGCGTAACTCTTGCATGTGTGGCATGTTCCAAGCCTTGATATACATACAGTGCACCGCTCACTGTAATTATTTGCTTGCTGCTAGTGGAAGAATATGGAGCAGCACATTTTGATAAAAAAAAAAATCACATTCTTAGTATTTAATTTGATGGTAGCGTTACTAAAGGGTGAATAATTAGACAGATTAATATTGCTGACAGCTTGAAACCAGATCCACAGAATGCACTGCCATTTGTCCTACACTGCAAATGTAAATTAACTATGAAAATCATTGGCAAAGAATCTTTAACCACTTCAGCCTGTTACTTGTTTTCACCTTAAGGACGGAAGCAATTTTCCCCATGTTTATTAAAAATGATGGGGACTGTAATTTTACTTTAACTTTTTTTTTTTTTTACATTTTACTTTATTTTATTATGAATGAACATGGCCCCTGATCGGTGTCATGTCCATTCATTCCAGGCACTACAGTTGGCCTGGGGAACACTTGTTCCCCTTCACCAATCGCTACCATGTAAATGCTTCCGGTAAAGAACGGCAGGCGCACATACACATCCAGTTAGACTTCAGGAGCTCCTATGTGGATGACAATAGTTGTCCGGATAGGAATAAGTGGTTAAATTATGTCCCTAGTAAAATGTATGGGTACAATATATTATTTGGAAATAAAGATGTATTTTTTCGTGTTTGTACCCTATCAATAATAACTAATCATTATTTGCTAAAATAATAGTAATATACTCTCATGACATATTAAAAAAGCTCAGACCCTACGGTTACTATTTATGTATTTCTTTTTAACCTCCTTAGCGGTAACCCCGTGTGTGACACGGGGTAAGCCGCCGGAGGGTGCCGCTCAGGCCCTGCTGGGCCGATTTGCTTAATTTTTTTTTTGCTGGACGCAGCTAGCACTTTGCTAGCTGCGCCAGCACCCCGATCGCCGCCGCCGCGCGCCCGATCGCCGCTATCCGGTGCGGCGCGCGCCCCCCCCCCCCCCCCCAGACCCCGAGCGCTGCCTGGCCAATCAGTGCCAGGCAGCGCCGAGGGGTGGATCGGGTCTCCCAATGACGTCCCGACGTCGCTGACGTCGGTGACGTCATCCCGCCCCGTCGCCATGGCGACGGGGGAAGCCCTCCAGGAAATCCCGTTCTTTGAACGGGATTTCCTGATCGCCTATCGCCGGAGGCGATCGGCGGGGCTGGGGGGATGCCGCTGAGCAGCGGCTATCATGTAGCGAGCCCTCGGCTCGCTACATGATAAAAAAAAAAAAAAAATTTAAAAAAACTGTTGCGCTTCCCCCTGGCGGTATTTTTCATACCGCCAAGGGGGTTAAAACTGCCATTTTTATTATTAACCAGTGTTTATGTTTGGTTGTGACAAGTGGGGTGGGGAGGGGGGGGGGGTAACATGGTTTTACTAAATGGTTTTCATAAATATTAAATGTATTTAGCAGCGCTGGGTCCCTGGTTTGAATCCCAGCCAGGCCATCATCTGCAAGGAATTTGTATGTTCTCCCCATGTCTGTGTGGGTTTCCCCCAGGCACTCCAGTTTCCCCCCACATCCCAAAAACATACAAATAAGTTCATTGGATTCCCCCTAAATTGGCCCTAGACTATGATACATGCACTGACATATGATTATGGTAGGGACATTGTGAGCCCCTCTGAGGCAAGACAAAATATACTCTGTACAGCGCTGCGTAATATGTCGGTGCTATATAAATAATAAATAGAAGTTGTTTTTTTTTAATGTTCTTTAATTTTACTTTTTGGCGCTATACACTATCATGGACATTACCAGGAAGTGAACAATCCAATGTATCAGCACACCACTCCAAATTAATCACGCTCTTTTATTGAGCCATGTATGTCCACAAGGATAATCAGCCACAAGGTATGTGGCTGATTATCCTTGTGGACATACATGGCTCAATAAAAGAGCGTGATTAATTTGGAGTGGTGTGCTGATACATTGGATTGTTGATTTGAAGGAGACATTGCCTATGTTACAGTATCAAACAATACAATACAATACAATAACATTTCTATAGCGCTTTTCTCCCATAGGACTCAAAGCGCTTAGGCTCTCTCAGATTCAGTAATTAGTAGGATGAAGTATTCACACAACAAAAGCACCCAGCATTATTTTGACGGAGTGCCCTGCGACAACCTTTTGATGTATTACCAGGAAGTGTTCAATCTTTTTTTTTTTAACTGCACTTTTTACTTTAACTTTTATGAATCAACATGCCTCATGATTTATTCATTCATAGGTACTTGCGGAACACATGTTCCCATTCACCAGGTAGGTGCCCCAGTATAGGTAGGTAGGCATAGGTACGTGTCCCAGTATAGGTAGATAGGCATAGGTAGGTGTCCCAGTATAGGTAGATAGGCATAGGTAGGTGTCCCAGTATAGGTAGATAGGCATAGGTAGGTGCCCCAGTAGTTAGCTGGCATAGGTAGGAGTTCCAGTATAGGTAGGTAGGCATAGGTAGGTGCCCCAGTAGTTAGCTAGGCATAGGTAGGAGTCCCAGTATAGGTAGGCATAGGTAGGTGCCCTAGTATAGGTAGGTAGGCATAGGTAGGTGTCCCCGTATAGGTAAGTAGGTGCCCCAGTAGTTAGGTAGGCATAGGTAGGTGTCCCAGTATAGATAGTTAGGCATGGCCTGGCTGGCACAGTAATAGCAGTTTACCAAGGTCCAGCTGCAACAGATAGGGCTGTATAAAGCAGTGTCAGTGGGCAACACAAAAAAAAAAGCACATCAGAACATTAGCTCTCAAAAGAGCTGTTGAGGGGTGCTATTTTAGCAATAACAATCAGCCAGGAGCAAGCTAACAAGCCTACAAGAGCCTAACTAATCTTTCCCTATGAGAGTCTGCCAGCAGCTGTCCCTTCACTAATTACTGCAGGCACACGAGTGAGCGTAAAAGCCAGCTCTGCCTGCCTTTTAGAAGGGGGGGGGGGGGGTGAGTGGCTCCAGGAGAGAGTGTAGCCTAAATGGCTACAAAGTGCCTGCTGACTGTGATGTAGAGGGTCAAAGGTGACCCTAATGGCGCACTATGGGGGCGAACCGAACTTCTGAAAAAGTTCGCCTTCGCTGGCGAACGACCAATAGTTCGCCGGCGAACCATTCGGGCCATCTCTACTGATAAGAAGTGTATCTCAGAGTTTGGTTGCTGAGGTTTTTGTGTGCCTGAGGTAGGTTACTGGGCAAAGGTGTTGTAAAGTTCACCTGTGACTGGTCCGGTCTGTGATTGGCTGGTGGTGGTCCAACAGGAAAGCTGGCGGCAGTTTCATATTCTGAGGCTTTGTGCTCCAGCCTGCTGCAGTCTGAGGTGACCAACCTTGAAGACACCACCACTCACCCTCCACTTAGGATGTCTTCTAAAGATCTGGCATGCTGGATCTTTAGCAATCACCAATGCCTGACCACTGCACGATAGCATCGTTCTCCCAGCTCCCCTGCAACATTGTTCTCAATGCTCCCTCATCCACCAGAATTAGGTTTTTTGGCGCACCACCCATTCTCCCTCTGCCTCCCCCTGCACAGCAACAGATGTGTTGCTAGCCAGAACGCTGCTGACACATATGTAGAGAGTCGGCTCTACTCTGTCACCCAAAAGATCGTGTACAGATCCCTGCTGGATGACAGAGATAACCCAAAGATTCCCCGGTGTGCTTTAGTAAAACAAGATAGCTTTTCTAAATCTGTTGGTTTTGCCATTTTGGCCAGTCTATGTTGCCACAAATTACTTCCTTATCTCCTTTCCACTGTCTAAAACATTTTAGGTTCACTCAAATGCATAGCATGGGTTCACAGTAATAGAGGTGCATGATCAGGTAGGACACAAAAGGAGTGAGGACCCTGCCCAAAGGCTTACAATCTAGAGGGAGAGGTAGGTAAGTGTTCTATTCCTGTTGGTACTGGGTTTCAGCTCTGGGGTTTCTGGAATTGGATGTGATTATTCTAACAAGTCTCGGAAGTCTCTGATGCAAAATTTCTCAGCTTTGGCTCTCTCAACAATTTGTGCTTTCAAGATCTCTGGGAAGAAGCACAGATGTGTTATTAGAAGTATGTTTCTGGAGAAGGGCCTGGATAGGTAGAATAAATATTTTACAATCTGCATCCATATATTTCATACAAATGTCTGAAACACACTGTGCAAAACTGTCTTTTGAAAGGGACGTTTAAGACTACATTTGGAATTGTCTGCCTGCTTGATAGATGGTGCAAGCACAGTCGCACACTGTACTGCACCTTTCAGAACACACACAGGAGAAAACCTAACTTGCCTAACTCCATGCTCCCATCCAGTGACTGACTAAGCATTACCTTGTACTCATACTGTGCTGTGTGATCTGGTTTGCATGTATTCCTGTATTGTCATATTGCTGTTTGTCACCCCTAAATATTGTCTGTAACCTAAATTAATGTCCAGCGCTGCGTAATATGTTGGCGCTTTATAAATACAACAAATAAATAAATAAATAATAAACACCATAACCAGGAATATATAGTAGTCAAGGACTTCAGGAAAGTAAATAGCTGGGGAAGGGTTAAAACTTGTGTTCTTTCTGAAATAGATACTTGTCAGTTTGGGTCAATTTCCTTATGTCTTATCCTTGTAACAGTTGAAAGAGAAGTAAATTCTAAATTTTTACAGTTGTCACTAGCACTGGAACGTAATAAATCTGAGCAGTGGGGAAATATACTCCACTATGTATTGTTAATGTGGCAGAGCTGCTCAAATGAGATCTACCCCTTTTCTCCTGTCACGGCTGCAAATTATCCTTCTTCATAATGGCACTCCACACATAACCCACAGTAATTTCAAAAGCTATATTAAATGGTTCCAATTTTTGCCTTTTGGAATGACTGGGGAAAGAATATAGGCCAACAATGAAGTTTACAAACAATAATGTAAGACACGAGACTATTAACATTTATTTAAATGACTCCTGAAATGAGAGGGATATGGAACCTGCCATATTTTTTTTTCCTTTTAAACAATGTAAATTGCCTGGCAGTCTTGCTGATCCGCTGTACGCTTGTTTCAGGTGGGTAATTCAACACTACTGATGCATGAAAGATCAGGATAGCCAAGCAACAGGTATTGTTTAAAAATAAATAAATATGGCAACCTCCATATTCCTCTCACCTCAGATGTCCTTTAAATCCATCACAACAGAATATGTTGGCGTTTTATAAATCAATAATAATAGCATTTGTAGTATTGTCTTGCACACACTAAGAGATCAAACCCATTGTCTGTAAGGGGAGTGCAACAGCTGGAAAAGAAGGATGAAACCCTCTATGCAGTACTTAAAGGACTTACGAGGCCAGGAAATCAGAAAAAAAAAAAAAGTTAGCTACCTGCTTCAGCTTGGCAGGCACGGAGGACGCCGTCCGCGCCCTCCGTGCCGTTCCGCCGGGTCCCCGCCGCTCACTAGCCCCCCTAACGGTCCCCGACCGCGCGGCCCAGGTCGGGCTCTCCAGCCTGTACAAACATGGCGGCCGGTGCTGGCCGCGGCTGCGCAGTACGCATAGCCGCGAGAGCGGCTGCGCAGCTCTAAGGCCAACCCCCGATCCACGCTACTGTTACGTGGATCGGGGGGTTTGGCCTTAGAGCAGCGCAGCCGCACTCGCGGCTATGCGTACTGCGCAGCCGCGGCCAGCACCGGCCGCCATGTTTGTACAGGCTGGAGAGCCCGACCCGGGCCGCGCGGTCGGGGACCGTTAGGGGGGCTAGTGAGCGGCGGGGACCCGGTGGAACGGCACGGAGGGCGCAGACGGCGTCCTCCGTGCCTGCCAAGCTGAAGCAGGTAGCTAACTTTTTTTTTTTTTTCTGAATTCCTGGCCTCGTAAGTCCTTTAAAGAAAAGAGCTGGCACATCCAAAGTAAATCTTTACTGGTTCCATGTAAAAGCATATGGTTTCGGAGCCACGTATGGTCCCTTTATCAAGGCAATGTATACTCTATTCTCTGCTGAGTCCTTTAAATCCAGTTGGCTACCATTATATTCGTCAGAAATTAGTAATAAAAGTGATAAAAAGGTAAATCAAATGCAATGTTTTTCATGGTGAGTGGAAAGCATGTAATATATTTTTTGTCTTGGTCTGTTTATTATTGGCACTCATATCAAATAGCGTAAAATCGGGTCAAATCCTATATTATAATCCCCATGTCCCTGTGTCCGTGCGTTTGGGCTACTGCGCATGTGCCGCACGGACAGCTGTTGGGACAGTAGCAGGATGGGCCATCCTGGCAGGCATGTGTGCGTGAGCGCGGACGGCGGGCCTGTGTGCATATGTGCTCACCGTATATATACAAAGTACCAAAAAGTCATATTCCAAACAAAGCAAAACATCACTTATCACTTCAGTAGATAAATTGCACTTTTAATAAACTGTACAGTAAATACAGAAAGTTGAAATAAAACAGACAGGAGACAAAGTTCAAATAATATTTCAGTTTTACTCTGGAAAAATCAATATCAGAAGTTACATGTCCATTTTTTTTTCAGTTTTTATTTCTTAAACAATTGTAGTGCAGACTGCAGAATTCACAGTGGCCTGTATACAGAAGAGAGCCCAACCTTTACTCCATATGCTCACATCCTATTTCAGTGTAGTGAACGGGGAATGGATGTATTCCTGGATCTGAGATTTTCCAATATTAAACTCTTAAAGGGTAAATAAATAAAAAGGACCAATATACATCTAAGTCAGCAAATGTTCATAGATTCAATATAAGGAATGGGTTTACAGTAAAGATGAAGAAATGCTGTTGCATGTATAAATTCAATTGTTTATTTGGAACTGGAAAAGAGCAGATACAATTTCAGATATTATGATTTATGAATGGTGATATATAGAATATTATATGGAATGACCTATCAATAGGAAACTAACAAAGCAATACCATGGAAGGCTGGAAGGAAAATAAAACATCTTGGCAATGCAGTCAGGAATTTTAAAATAAAACATGGTTATGGTAAAAAAATCATAAATATATTTCACACATACCCTTGTAATTGCATTATGTGCTAGCAATGTTCAATCTGGCCCTCATTTAGTCATATGGCAGTAAATGTAAGGGCTTGAAATGCTCAGAACAAACTCTTCTCTAAACCCAGCCAGCAGGTAAAGATACCCTAGTTACATAAGAAATGATCCCCCCAGTGAAGCCAACCACTGGATACTAGTTAAGAAAAGACTATTATCTCCATGAATCCTAATCCTAATATTCCGAGTACTTACTGGGGTGCATACATGTAAAAATGGCGCTAGAAAATTTGGTCGCAGGATGAAGCCGAAAAACAGCTCTGCAAAAGTCCCGGTGGCATTAATTACTATTCCCTCTCCAGGCCGCCATGGACACCAGGGGAAAGACGTAATTCGGCTGCCAGCTATTACTGGCAGCTGACTTACAATGTTTTTAAAGTAATTTGGCTGCAATCTTTTTCCAGCTCCCAAATTACCTTCTGAGCACCGCTATATCCATAATTCCCATTACAGACTATGGCGGCGCATGGTGTGCTCAAATTTGCCGGCGCCTATTTTCTGCTTCGACTGGAGTTACAGTTCCTGCAGATAATGTAGACATGAACATGCATGCTCAGCTTGGCTGAAGATGTATACACATTGCAGTGGAGAAAGGAATGGGAATTAGCAGGGAGGAGAAATTTTTGAATGCCTGAAAAAAAAAAATCACTAAGAGCTCAAAAGCTGCCTGTGCCGAGATTAATATGTTGTAAATAATAAAAGTGTGTGCCCATTATCTGATACACAGCCTTGCAAAACTGTACTAGTGTACAAATTATTATTATTATTGGGATTGGATGGATAATTACAAGAGAAAAAAATGTATCTAAAGTTTCATATGTATCGACATGTCAAATTATTTTGTCCAATAGTGCCCTTCAGTGAACAGACATGAATCCAGTCAGCAGTCAAGGATTAGTATGTGTGCAATAGAATGTCTGTGCTCACTAAGACTGGCATAACATCCTGTATTCAACACGAAGGTAAATGAAGGCTGCTGTACAAATAATGGGCATCTAAAGTTCCTGTGTTAAGATTCGTATTTTAACCATTTCCATGATTTGTGTGGTCTACATGTCATTTACAGGTATGGCCGTAGTCAGCCAACTTCGCTACGCTGAAACTACGTGCAGTTTTACGCAATTACGCTTCGCCAAACTACGGCTTCGGAATCAAATATTTGCTTTGGATGCATTTCGTAGACTACACGTTAAAATACGCAATTACGTATAGTGCGAAGCGTAGTGTATACGGATGCTTATGCCCGTATGCAGAAAATCTTACGCATTAATTCCTCTTCAAATGTTTACACCGGGAACTCTACTATGCGTACATTCCCCTTTCCAATGCGTAAATTTGTAAGCATACAATCGCGCGCGGAAAATTAGATGCGAGTAACGCATTTGCAGTTCACTACGCAATACACGTTAACTACGCATAGTGGGCACAAGCTACGTGCAGCGGTACGCGGAAATTCGTAAGCACAGTTTTGAAACTTCACCTACAAACTACAATGCGTAGATGCGAACTACGATGCGTAAATTCGCACTCGCGTAGTTTCTGCTCATCCCTGGTCGTTTGTTGTAACCACAAGCAAATATAAAATATCACGTACTAGTCTAAATTTTAAAAAAGGAGGGATAAAAAGATAGTGGGATTGGATTTATAATGGGATGTGAATGGCAGTGGAGATCTAACAAGCTTTCTTTAAATATCCAGTTGTGCAGAAAAGTAAATCAACCCCAATGTGCCTTTTCTTTGTATCTGGCAGGCCCCACCCATATAGAAATACCTGTCTTTGCAATGGGCTGTCCTAAAACATGTTCTGTTGGGCAAAATGAGATGTGATGCCCATAAAGAAAGAAATGCATGAAATTAAAAAATAATAAATAAATTCATAGGGTATGTAAAATTGACATGGGTTGCAATAATAGACTGATATAAGGGGTCTTTCTACTGATTGCAAGCTAAGCACATGAGACTTAGTGCAACTTGTTCCTCTTGCCTTCAGAAATGCCACAAAAGATCGGAATAAAATGTCCTAAATCACAGATTGAACATCCTAACAACAGATGAGTCTCAGTTATTGGATAATATATATATACAGTAGGTTGCAAAAGTATTCGGCCCCCTTGAAGTTTTCCACACTTTGTCATATTACTGCCACAAACATGAATCAATTTTATTGGAATTCTACATGAAAGACCAACACAAAGTGGTGTGCACATGAGAAGTGGAACGAAAATCATACATGATTCCAAACATTACTTTTTGTTACAAATAAATAACTGCAAAGTGGTGTGTGCATAATTATTCGGCCCCCTTTGATCTGAGTGCAGTCAGTTGCCTATAGACATTGCCTGATGAGTGCTAATGCTTAAACAGAGTGCACCTGTGTGTAATCTAATGTCAGTACAAATACAGCTGCTCTGTGAGGGCCTCAGAGGTTGTCTAAGAGAATATTGGGAGCAACAACACCATGAAGTCCAAAGAACACACAAGACAGGTCAGGGATCAAGTTATTGAGAAATGTAAAGCAGGCTTAGGCTACAAAAAGATTCCCAAAGCCTTGAACATCCCACAGAGCACTGTTCAAACGATAATTCAGAAATGGAAGGAGTATGGCACAACTGTAAACCTACCAAGACAAGGCCATCCTCCTAAACTCACAGGCTGAACAAGGAGCGCGCTGATCAGAAATGCAGTCAAGAGGCCCATGGTGACTCTGGACGAGCTGCAGAGATCTACAGCTCAGGTGGGAGACTCTGTCCATAGGACAACTATTAGTCATGCACTGTACAAAGTTGGCCTTTATGGAAGAGTGGCAAGAAGAAAGGCATTGTTAACAGAAAGCATAAGAAGTCCCGTTTGCAGTTTGCCACAAGCCATGTGGGGGACACCGCAACCATGTGGAAGAAGGTGCTCTGGTCAGATGAGACCAAAATGGAACTTTTTTGCCAAAATGCAAAACGCTATGTGTGGCGGAAAACTAACACTGCACATCACTCTGAACACACCATCCCCACTGTCAAATATGGTGGTGGCAGCATCATGCTCGGGGGATACATCTCTTCAGCAGGGACAGGGAAGCTGGTCAGAGTTGATGGGAAGATGGATGGAGCCAAATACAGGGAAAACTTGGAAGAAGACCTCTTGGAGACTGCAAAAGTCTGGAGACTGGGGCGGAGGTTCACCTTCCAGCAGGACAATGACCCTAAACATAAAGCCAGGGCAACAATGGAATGGTTTAAAACAAAACATATCTATGTGTTAGAATGGCCCAGTCAAAGTCCAGATCTAAATCCAATCGAGAATCTGTGGCAAGATCTGAAAACTGCTGTTCACAAATGCTGTCCATCTAATCTGACTGAGCTGGAGCTGTTTTGCAAAGAAGAATGGGCAAAGATTTCAGTCTCTAGATGTGCAAAGCTGGTAGAGACATACCCTAAAAGACTGGCAGCTGTAAATGCAGCAAAAGGTGGTTCTACAAAGTATTGACTCATTGGGTCGAATAATTATGCACACCCCACTTTGCAGTTATTTATTTGTAAAAAATGTTTGGAATAATGTATGATTTTCGATCCACTTCTCACATGTACACCACTTTGTATTGGTCTTTCACGTGGCATTCCAATCAAATTGATGCATGTTTGTGGCAGTAATGCGACAAAATGTGGAAAACTTCAAGGGGGCCGAATACTTTTGCAACCCACTATAATTATATATTAATATTAATATATATATATATATATATATATATATATATATATATTAATATATATATATATATATATATATATATATATATATATATATATCTCATGGTTGAAAGGCAGCTGATAATGGTTTAAACAGCAGTAAAAAATAACATAAGGAAAGCAATGAGTATGAAGAAATACATTTCACTATGTTTTATAGCAGCCAACAAGTAAATTATACAATATTATTACACTACAAAAATTATATTCAAGTTTTCAAGTATTTATTTTCATTATTATTTTTATTTATTTATTTATTTTAAATAGCCTCCTGCATTCTCTCTTCTGATCTACATTTATACTAGTGCAAGTTATGGCCTAAAAAGTCATGTCACCAGTTGTTGTTTTTTTTTTGTTTTTTTTTTAATTGACCCATTTTTTGCCAACACTTTTGACAGAGAAGAAAAATTAATTATATTCAGTAAAGCAACACTGACTTGATTATATAGCATTTTGGATAATATATATGTTTTTTTTATTTCTTATGTTTCAGAGTAGAGGAGCAAAGTATTCAGTTGTTTTTGTAATAGCAGCAACAATGAAGCCTGCCCACCCAGTGGCATTCATATTACAGTTTTCTGTAAGCATGTCTCTGAATGGAAAGCTTACATTTACTGGGTTAAAATATCACAGATTCAGTAGCAACTGAAGGAAAATTCACAAGAAAGGGTTAATATCCGTTTTCAATAAATTAAACATTTAACCACCGCAGAGGACTGAAATGCATGGTGGATACATTAGGCAGATTGAGCAGCAGGGAAAAAAAAAAAATATGTCTGCTGAAAGATTAAGATCTAGAGCAAGTCTATTTTTCACAAATTTCAGATTAATCACATAAAAAATGCATAAAAGAAAGTCTAGACTCTAGACTGTAAGTCTTCCAAACTCTATGTAAACTGGTTTAGCACTTGTGTTTTGTTTGAGCTTTTGGAAATCTGCATTAACTTTGTGCATTTTAAACTGCCAACATAGGTGCTTTGCACGTAGAGAGATGTCAAAGGCCCTGAAAGCCTTAAATCCAGAGGAAACATAACACCCTTTTTACTGGAATAGATTCTGAAGAAGACTTATTAGTCAAAAGATATTATTTTAGTTTTCAAGTTAGCCAATCAATGGTATCATCCTGATTTAACAATGTCCTGCTTTTTAGTTGCTGCATTAGTATGTCCCCTTCTATGGACATTCCCATCTCCCAGCTTTCCTACTGGCTCATTATTTTGGTACACAGCCCCCTTAACCAGTGGAAACATTGTTATTTTTTGCTCAATAAATATTTTAAAACCAAAAAAGGTGAGGATGGAGAGAACCAACAAAGCTTGAAGACTGAAATAGGAGGTTTACCAGCTTGCCAGGTTAAAATATAAAAATACACTGGTATTTGGGGCATTTGGGACACTTTCACCTACGCTGGCAATTAAAGTTAAAGAAAATGCAGATTAATAAAAAAGTTAAGAATTTTGTCAATGTAATGTAAGAAGCTAAAACAGGTGGACAGTGAAACTGGTACTTTTCTTACCCCCCCCCCCCCCCCCCCTGTACTTTAGGAACCCAGCATTTCATCTGTGCTCAATATAAAGTCAGGAGAGTTTGGCCTGAAACTGAAACCACAATATACCACTCTTGCAGAGTTATGACCTCTCTGAAGTTTAGTCTGGCATGTACAGTGCATTGTGACTTTTGAGGACAGCATTGCCGAAGCAATGTGGTACTAAAGTAACTAAGAGCATATCAGTTGCTTAATGTCTCACTTCAGGCATTCATGTTTTCCTAGCTCTATGTAGGCATCCATTTGCAGAGCCTGATTTTGGAAGGGGTAAGCTGCTTAGTTATCTTATGCAGTGTTCTCCCCAGAACTTTTTCTCAGCCGGGTGGCATGAATAAGTAGCTGAGTGGAGAGTGATGGGGGAATGCAGTGTCTGCACAACTCTGCTTATAGAATAGGAGGAGGATTAGGAGGCAAGCTGATGACAGCTGGGTGGTCACCAAAATTAGCCGGGTGGAGCACCCAGCTAAAAGAGCATGGGGAGAACACTGTTATGTCAAAGTACCTGATGATGCGCTCAGACTCTGGCTACTTTATACAGAGAGATTCAGTCTGTGTCTGCTCCCTTCCAGTTTAAACAGTAGTATGCTACTACTCATGCAGCAACAGACCCACCCACAGAAACTAAAACTAACTTAATCAGCTCTACTGCATCCAGTCTCGTCATTAAAATTTAAAGAAGGCTATAAGATGGTATTTTATATGCCTGGATAGGAGCTTTAAAAAGTCTGTGGGGATCTTAGAAACTAACTGCAAAATATTTAGCTTCTTAGGTCACCAAGACAAATTTCTCTTCGAGACAGGCTTACTTTAAAATCAACTATATGAAATCAAATTTTCAATAAATAAAAAAAAAAAAAAAAAGAAATATAGCATCACTGAGCAGACAGTCATAGCTTCCAGAAAGCACAAACTCAACTAAAATGCTGCTAGAGGAAGGACCGTATTCCCACGGGGAAAACAAACCTGCTCCCAATCCAGTTTACAAGCCTTCAACAATAGGATATAGATGCTCATCAAGTTAAATAATTCTAACAGTCTGGGTTATTCACCATCACCACCATCTGGGAATAAGTACTGACAATGGAAGTTTTGCAAAACTTAAACAGGGAATTTGGTTGTATTAGTTGTAAAAATGAAATCTAACATAAACCTCAAATAGACATTGGCCTCAATTCACAGAACTTTATCAAACACTTTTTCAAACGTTTGATAATTTTCCTCATGGGTAAAATCTAATTTTGAATTCACTAAGGTGTTATAGATTTATTGATCATTTCATCGATAAAACATTCGATAAATCTATAACACCTTAGGCCCCGTTCACACTTGCGGTTCTCTGCCAAACGGACCGGATGACCTGACCGGATCCGGACCGGATCGGAACCGTACGGTTCTGATCCGGATCCGATCCGGTCAGTTTGCATCAGGTGTTCATCAGGATGCAATCCGGATCCGTTTGGCAAAAGATAGTAGAAAAGGAATAAAAACGTTGGGGTCTGGGAGGTCAGCAGAAGGTGGACCTGTGGAATCAGGCCCTCCGCTGTTTAGCACTCACCTCCACCTCCGACATACTGCCAACATCTCCAGCACGTTTAAAATCACTGCTGCTCCACTCCAAAATGCTTGCCCATGTGTCCCCATCCAAAATCGCCGCTTCAATACGCATAGGAAGTGGGGTAGAAGATCCGGATTTTTAGCCAGTGTGTTGTGCGCTCTCCGGTTCTCATTGGTTTGTATTGGCCGGATGGTGCAGTCCGGCTCCGCTCCGGATACGGCTGCCGGAGGAGCCGGACCAAAAAATAGCGCATGTTGGGTCTTATGCCGGAGTCCGGATCCGGTCCGGACGAAACGGACCCATGTGAACGGACGCATAGGCTTTCATTGCTATGCCGTGCGACCGTTCCGTCCGTTCTGCATGCGGTCCGGCTCCGGCACGGCGATTCCGGACGGCGACCGCTAATGTGAACCGGGCCTTAGTGAACTCAAAATTAGATTTTACCCATGAGATAAATTATCAAACGTTTGATAAAGTGTTTGATAAAGCTCCGTGAATTGAGGCCATTGTTTCTACCATACCAGGCAACTTGCCTTGTTGACTAAAACTTTTAAAAGTCATTTTCCAACAACTATTTCCAGTATAGCTGTTAGGCAAGATAGCCAATCAGAAATACTTTGAAAGATGGAAGTCACCATGTAAAGAGGCATCAAAGACTGAACAACTTAGAAAACTTAGCTGAGATGAAGAAAAACTGCAGCCCAAAAAAAATCTTGAATAAGCCATCAATGTAAAATTTATGGTTTAGAGGTCATTTATTTTGCTTGTCCTTCGGATCATTTGAAACATTCATCTCTTTTACCAATATGGTAGTTTGATTTTTAGGCAAGATAAAAATATTTTTTAAAAAAAATCAAAAATGACAAAAATGAGTCATAGGCAAGCTACACAGGAAATGACTCTACAGAACTGTTACTTTCAAGGCACTATGGTCCCTTCTTCTGGAAGATTTGAAGTACCTTACAAGAATTTCCTGTATACTTAACTTTCATAAAGATACCACTACAGCTAAAATACAAGTTTATTCAGTTTAAATAGGAACTCAACATTCACAAATAATTGATTACGAATTACTGAACGTCCAACCATGCCAACTGGAACTGTCAGATACAGGTAGTCCCCGGTTAACGAACAAGATAGGGACTGTAGGTTCGTTCTTAACCTGAATCTGTTCTTAAGTCAGAACACTGTGCAATCTCTGTCCCCTGCACCTCCTCTGTGCCCCCCCCCCCCTGTGCCTCCGGGGGCCCCCTCTGTCTTACCTCTGCCCCCTGTAACTGATTATAGAGTCTAAAAGCCATTTTGTCTTTTAATTTCTTAAAATCTATTTTCTCAAAAACTACTTGAATTTGAAACTTTTTTTTTGACTTGTTCCCATAGAAACACAGAATCCATGCTGTTTGTAGCGGCGGGTCGTTCGTAAGTCGGGCGTTCATAAGTGGTGACTACCTGTAATTTGGGTCATGAATAACTGGTCACAATTTTGTTGCAGGACTAAAGCAAGACATTTTTTTTTTAAGTAAAAAATTGAAAAAAACTTAGCAGACATTCTAATCTAGTCTATTGCTAGGTACAAGAGTATTAGTGGAACAGGTTTCCCTCCCACCACCTTTTGTTATAAACAAATCAGAAGCGCCTGTATAATGGTAGCAGGAACCGAGCCTCAGGAAGCGCTCTTCTGTTTTTAACTCCCTCCTCCTTGCTTGAAGTGACATGATGCAATGGCCATGGCTGAGGCCTCAATGGGAAATGGACCCAAACTGTGTGGCTTTCCATTGGCCCAATACCACTGTCACAGTGAGTGACCGTGGTGTTGAGCCAGTGGAAAGCCGTGGAGGTGGGGAGGAGGGAGCTATAAGCATAAGAGAGCTTCTTGTCACTCGGCACCTGCTTCTGTTATACATGCACTCCAAGGACACAGGTAATTGTATGAAATTATCTATTCATAACAAAAAGTGGTGTGAGGGAAAATGTTGCACTAATAATCGTGTACATGGCAAAAGGTACAAGAGTCATCAATTTGAAAGTGTCCACATGCTTAAACTGATGGTTGAAACATATTAAGGGGAACTTGTTGAAGTGAGAGGGATACGGGAGCTTCCATTTATACCAGTTGCCTGGCAATCCTGTGGAACTCTATGATATTGTTGGGATCACCACAGTGCATATTCCAACAGACACAATCTGACAGTTATTTTGATTAAAATAAAAATATTCAGGTTTTTTTTCTTCAGCCTCCTGGTTGAATATTTTGCCAACCTATGCAAATATCTGCATACGTATTTGTGAATGGTCCTTCTTATTTTATATAAGGCAACTTGTATTTTTTTACTTTTTATTTCCCGCCACATCATTTTCTCATTTTTTACAGCTAGCTATCTACTATATTTTATTTTGGTTTGTAAGATTTTAGCATATACCGGCTGCCTCAATGAACCTTCAAAGAATTGTTTCACCCTGAAACATAATTATTAACAAACTGAATTAGCATCACTGAAAACTGCTGAATTAATTTAACAGTTTAGGAATTTCCCCATCCCGATAACACCCAGTGAACTGTAATTTCAGTTGTCTTTCATCCTGAGTGGAGTTTTTATTTAAAATCTTACCATGCTATGATGAATTAAAGTCTTTTACAGAGAGATCCAGGGCACCAATCTACAATCCAAATTTTAGAATGATACAGAAGTAGCAGTAGGTTTGAAAATAATAATTAAAAAATTAAATAATACAATTTCTATGTGTGATATTCAGTTGGAAACATTTCTTCATTGTCAAAATAAAAATTAAGCCTCACATTGTTACATTAAAAACAAAAACTAAACTTGCATGTTTTCTTTGTTTTAAAGTTTGACCTGGCAAATTAAAATTCTTTTATACTTGGCAATGGAGGGGTCAAGTGAAAAAAAAAATCTTGCCAAAAAAGAAGTCAAAATATTTCAGAAAAAATAAATATCTAGCCTATTGCCGTCATTTTCTGCGACAGAGGTGAGAAATGTTGGTGCACTCAGACTCTGAGTTTATATATATAAAAAAAGGAGATTTCAGCTATCTCAAACAAATGAAACAAAATAAAATTGGAAAATCAAGCAGATAAAACCAGTACTTCTTTCTTTGTTATGGTCTAAGACATAGCAAGAAAAACCTGTGCGTTGGTAGAGCCATTCTCTTCCATTCACTTGCCATATAACAGAAAGTGCCAGAGGGGAAGAGGTAATCATTCTTGGTCTGGGTGGACCTGCAATGCTATGCACACTATCACTGGGTGTTTCTCAACACCACCTCTGCCCTCTCTGGACTTACAAACATGCCTGCTTAGGGCTAAGTAGCATAATCTAGTTTACAGATTAGAACCAGTGTTGTTCACCTTTACATAAAAGCGAGAATTTTATCTGTAAATGGGTAAGCGGATGTGGGCATGCTGATGATCAAGGAGCCTTGGCACAGAAACTGTTTCATAACCCTTGCCAAGCATCTGCTCCTTAATACAAGGTGGGTGAATGTCATTGATAAGATACTCCAAAGATTGAAGACTACTGCTAAGGATAGAGGTATTGCAAAGGGTCTTGCTGGGGATGCTGGTTAATCCGTCTGATGGATGTACCCCTAAATCCCTGTGACCATTGACAAGTTCCTGGGGATTGTAACAGTCGCTGTTTGGAGTGACCAAGATACTGTTCCATGGGGGAGCAAAGTATTGCCCCACTGAGAAATTACCATGCATGCCAACACAGTTCAGTGGGGAAGAGCTGATTTTTTCAACGGCACTAGCAAGAGTATATGGGCGAGAGACACCAGGGCACACTTCTGGCGACTTACTGATGGCTC
The DNA here is from genome assembly GCF_040937935.1 of Hyperolius riggenbachi. Taxonomy (NCBI): domain Eukaryota; kingdom Metazoa; phylum Chordata; class Amphibia; order Anura; family Hyperoliidae; genus Hyperolius; species Hyperolius riggenbachi. The sequence goes on from NC_090646.1 coordinate 462,357,481, forward strand.
CTCCACCACCACTGCCTCCACTGTATATCCGGAGTTGCTGCTGTTGTTGTTTCTGTTGCCAAATAAGGTAGTCCATGCTATCCTGATAGGATCCGGGTTTTGCCACCATAGGGACAGATCCCAGTGCCAGCTCAGTTCCTGCTCTACAGTCTTGCAAGACAGTGCCTGTATAAGCCACAGTGCCCCCGGTCATAGCAGTAAAGCCATTGGCCATTCCTTGCTTAGCTGGACTAGAGTTAGTAACCACTACACCTTGACAAGCCTGGTGAGAAGCTTGAGCCTGGCACTGTTGGTTTATCTGGTAAATGATGCTTTGAATGGAGGGCAAGTTGGATTGTTGCAGTGTTAAATTTCTACCTGTTAATGGAATAACTGATGTTGCCACTGTCACATTGGGTGGCACTGGTGCATCTAATTGCTTATGACTTGCAAGATAACTCAACTGTCCATTGCAAGGTTGGCCTTGTGTTAAAGTGCTTGACACGGTGTAAGGAGTGACGCCAACATGTGCAGTAGAAATTTTAGTTCGTTTGCCTTCTACATTCTTTACCACACTCTTACTTGAAGATTTAACAATAGCCAGCAGACCTTGGTAGCCACTTGTGTGTATTGGATAAGGACTGTAGCGCTGGCCTGTGGTATCATAACCATTTACAGTTCGATTTAGGTGCTTGTGCTGGGGAACCCTGATGTTGGTGGGAAAGATCTTGATAGACAAAGGATTGTTAGCAACTTTCTGTGCGTAGGCATCTAATTCAGCAGGACTTGGGTATCTTGTAGTCTGCATTGGTGTTGCAGTTTCACCTATAATAAGAAAAATACAAAGTGAATATACAAAATGACTAGATAGAAAATTAAATAGCGTTCATGAAATACAGTTTGTGGACATTTAAATTCACATTTAATGTTTAGAACAGCCGTGGGCAAACTACAGCCATGGGCTATAAAGCCGACCCCATCGCACTCACCAGCGGTGATCTCCATGGTAATGGCGCGTTATGCAATCTGTCGATATTACATAGCATGTCACAATATGCAGCCGTTTCCATGGAGATCGCTGCTGTAGAGTGTGATAGGGTGAGTTATACCCAATCATTCCCTGACATTCTTCACCCGGGAGGGGTAAATGAAGGGAGAGAGCGTGCGAGCTGCAGTAGCAGTGGGCCGCGTTCAAGACGAATGTTGCCCGATCCTTACAAAGTATGCCCACCCCAGTTTACGACCTGATATACTCAGAAATTTCAGCCTGGAAATCACTGGAATTTATGCGATCTTATTGAAAATCATGTTATTAGGTGGCAATAATTGGCAACCTTCACCTGGATCTTCTTGGACAGTTACTGAAAGGTAAAAGTGAATTGACGTTTTAAACACGCAAACAGAGATTATTATTATTGTGGTATTTTATTTATAATAGTTTATTTTAAATCATTGCAAGGCAGCCTGCTTAGGTTTCAGCAAAGGGACCTATGTATTAGTACAAGTTATGTTACCTATGGTCATATTTAACAAGGCTGTGCACAGAGGAATTATTATATACCAAGTGTGGTAACCGATAACTTTCTTATTTGATAGAACAAATTAATGTAAATTAAAACCTGATTAATTAGTATAATTGTTGCTATATAGACATCATTATGCTTCTTCTGTACATTGCTGTACTGAAAAATACATCAAAAAATTAAATGGACTACAATTAGAAAAGGTACAAAATTAAACCACAGAGATCCATAGTTACGCAAAGAACTATATGCAAATAAACCATAATTTAAAGAGAACAAATCTGTCAAAAGAAAATGGAGAATGTAAAAAAAGTGTTTTAGGCAAAGCTTTGGTCTTTCAGAATCGTATTTCTAAAGATGAAATGATTCATACCAGCTTAAAAAAAAAGAAAAGAAAAAAAAGACAACCTGCAAAACGTAGAACATTCCGTATAGCATTGTTAATGATTATAGTGGTAAATTATGTCTAATGTCTTGTGTCTTCAAAAAAAAGCATTTTTGATTACTAAAAAAAGTCCATATTTTGTGAGATGGCAGTTAATAATTTAATGACAGGGGAGGAAAGAGCTGTCAGTTCAGCACACATTTGTCTCTATTCTTCTGTTAACAGACAAAAAAAAGCCTTAGAACTGTGGCATTTGGTTCCACCCAAAAGTACTTGGGGAGACAAAAATTACTGAATTGCTGTCATTAAAAATCCCCTATAATTAATGGCAAATCCACAGTTTATAGTTTAACCCTTTCTGGATCTGTCATTAGACATTGCAAAAGGTATTTGTCATTGATTGAGAGGGAGAGAGAGCAGGGAGATTAGTGGAGGTTTCCAATTGATGCAATGTCAATGTGTGTAGAACTATAGAAGTTTAATAATATTTATATACAGTACTGTAAACTTTTTATTGTCCATGCAAACATGTTTAAGCACTACTTACTTACTAAGCACTACGTGACAAGCTAGTGGTGCTACATTTAAAGGGGTTGATGCATCAAATATTGATAACAGAGCAATATCAGGTGAAGAAATGTTTGGCCTGGTTTCTTGATTTGTACAGGATTTATTTAACATTTACAAATTAATGTTTATTTGCAAAGGAAAAAAAAAAAGTCTGATTTTTCCAAAGGACCGGTCGTTTGGACGTCAAATCGGGCGTACACTACACTACACTATACATAAAAATTGTCCCTAGACTACGATACATCCATAGACATAGGACTACTGTAGGGGTTAGATTCTGAGGGACAGTTAAAGAGGAACTCCAGTGAAAATAATGTAGTAAAAAAAAGTGCTTCATTTTTTACCATAATTATGTATAAATGATTTAGTCAGTGTTTGCTCATTGTAAAATCTTTCCTCTCCCCGATTTACATTCTGACATTTATTACATGGTGACATTTTTACTGTGGGCAGGTTATGTAGCTGCTCCTAGCTGTTTTGGCTGTTACAGACAGCTGTAAACAGCTAATTCCTGTCTGTGAACATTGTTACATTGTGGCAGTTTGCCCAGAGTACCGTGGTACTCAGCTTCTTGTGGGAGGGGTTTCAGCACAAAATCTGTCATACAGCGCCCCCTGATGGTCTGTTTGTGAAAATAATTATATTTCTCATGTAAAAGGGGGTATCAGCTACTGATTGGGATAAAGTTCAATTCTAGGTTGGAGTTTCTCTTTAAGTGACAACACAATACATACTCTGCACAGTGCTACATAAGATGTCAGTGTCTTTATAAATACTAAATAACAATAGAGCAGAAAAGCTAGGGAAGGAAGTGATTGGTGCATTTACTAAAGAGGGTAGAGGAGCCATGGAAATACTGTACACATTTTTTCATTTATAGCACACATTACTAGAGTGGGAGAATATGATCTATAACCTATGGCTGGTTTCTTGACCTCATTCCCATTAAGCCCGTTTCATTTGACATTGTAATGGCCTTGACTTGATTACTCTGGAGGAAACCTTTTACCCCATGTTATTGTTAATCAACATTAAGTAAGAATAACCCTGGGTTTCAAGTCTCTATTTTTCCTGTGGGAACTAATCTATGAACGTGTATTGATCGCCGGTAGTCACAGATATACATTTCAGGAAAGCAAGTCACAAAAGTATAAACTAAGCTGTGCCCACCAAGTCAACAATAAAGCAACTCACATTATGCAGAAGATATTTATACACTGTGGTCACTCTGCCAGATACAAATGTAAACCTTGTAGCATTCAGTAAAGCTGATCACACACACACACTGTGCCCAAAATGTAAAAACCCATCTGGAAATCTAAGGTTTCAGGGGACTGCACAAACACAAACATCATTTTAACCCAGGCAAAATAAATTGAATGTAAAACACATTATAGAACTAATTTCATGGTTGTTTAACCCCCTCCAAAACACACACAAGCACTATTTATGGAGAAAGAAAATCAGCATTTTTTATAAATGGATCAAAATGGCTTGATCATGCAATTTTACAGACGATCAAGAAAATAAGCAACTTGTTTTCAAGCTATTTCCTCACACATTTATGGGCCTGTAACATTTGTTTGCTAGAAAAATGACTTTACTTCTAGAACTAGAGAAGAGGTTGACGACAATTAACACAGTGTATACACAGCAGAGATACACAGCTTGTAACCAACAGCAACCAAACAAAAGCTGTATTTTATCAATAAGGATTTAGACCATCCTATGACCAAAAAAAAGAGAAAAATGCGGTTTACTACCTATGACTATGGTGACTATGGTAGGGATTAGATTGTGAGCTCCTCTGAGAGACAGTTAGAAACAAGACTATATTTACTTTGTAAAGCGCTGCGGAAGATGTCAGCACTATATAAATAATAATAATAATAATACCTACAGGCAGAACCCAGAAGCGATTAACTTGTCAATTACACAGTATAATGCCTAACATAGATTAACCAATCATACCTCTTTTCCTATAGTATTTTGCAATTGTTACCCAGCTGATGGTGCAACTTTAAAGAGACTCCGTAACAAAAATTGCATCCTGTTTTTTATCATCCTACAAGTTCCAAAAGCTATTCTAATGTGTTCTGGCTTACTGCAGCACTTTGTACTATCACAGTCTCTGTAATAAATCAATGCATCTTTCCCTTGTCAGACTTGTCAGCCTGTGTCTGGAAGGCTGCCAAGTTCTTCAGTGTTGTGGTTCTGCTATGCACTCCCCAATCAGGGGGGAAAGAAACACACAAATGATCTCTTGAGATTCAAAAGGAATGCTGTATACAGCCTGCTTGTGTATGAATGTATTTTCTATGTGTGGACATACTGTACATCAACCTACTTCCTGTTTTGGTGGCCATTTTGTTTGTTTATAAACAAACTTTTTAAAACTGTTTTTAACCACTTTTAATGCGGCGGGGAGCGGCGAAATTGTGACAGAGGGGAATAGGAGATGTCCCCTAACGCACTGGTATGTTTACTTTTGTGCGATTTTAACAATACAGATTCTCTTTAATTAGGGCTACAGCCAGGACGGGATTTACCTCACAGGAGCCTATAGGCACAGATCCTGGTACCAACTTAGACTTCACCCTCCATAAACCTACAAATCCCCGCTGAACCGCACTGCAAGTCACCTGGCTGTCCCAGCTGGCACTTCTCCTTTATTTCCCTTGCCAGTCATAGGTAGCTACAGATGCCCCCAAAAATGGCCACTAACTGTACAATTTCTAGCAAAAAATCGTTCGAACGATCAGAAATTCTAATCGGACAAAAAAATCGTTCACTACACTATCAACAAACCAATCTTTGCTTCCTATCTACCACAACCAACAAGAAAATCCAAAATTTTAGTTTGACAAAAATCCAATCAGACGACTATTTTTAGAATGGTTTGTAATCGATTGTGCCCATCAACTGAGATCATTTACAACCAATCTGATCAGAATTTCTGATCACGCAAACAATTTTTTTCTGCTACAAATTCGACCATTAGTGGCCACCTTTCGTATTAGAACCTCAGTATTAGGCCTCTTGCACACTACATGCGATTCCAATTTTTTATCTGATCCAATTTTTGATTCTGATTAAAAAACGTACTGCATGCTGTTACGGTTTTTTAATCGGAATTAAAAATCAGACATATAAAAAAAAAAAATTCAGAATCGCATGTAGTGTGCAAGAGGCCTTAACTTGCTAATGGTGCCCTTGACTAAAGGGAGTTCTTGTCAGCGGAATTATGAGAGCAGGGTGAGTATCCTCTCATTTACACTCTCATCGGGGCTCTACATGGGGAAGGAGGGAGGTGCTCAGGGAGGGAAGTGAGCCACCTTTCCATCATCAGCCCGATTGGGTCCACTGTACTGCTCATGTGCGAGGCCTCTGTGCCTGTGCAGCAGAGCGGACCCAATCGGGCTTGGCTATTTCCAACAAGGAGATCTTGGGGGATCCCAGCGCTGGATCCCCTTTACTGTATAGGATGGGGGAAGCCTCTTTAGGATCACTTTTTCTTCTTACAGGTACACTTTAAACATTGCAAATGAAAAAGTACCAAAAAGTCTGTTTTAAGAAGACAAACTTATATTCAGCCTAGCCAAAGACAGAGGTAAACCAGGTAAGGGAAAATGGGACACACGTTTTCACAAGACATGCTGAAAATTCTCTGTTTCAAATCTGTGTTGAATCCCCCTCTGTGTGAGTCAGTCCACTGATCCCCAGCTCCTCTGTGTGAGTCAGTCCACTGATCCCCAGCTCCTCTGTGTGAGTCAGTCCACTGATCTCCAGCTCCTCTGTGTGAGTCAGTCCACTGATCTCCAGCTCCTCTGTGTGAGTCAGTCCACTGATCTCCAGCTCCTCTGTGTGAGTCAGTCCACTGATCTCCAGCTCCTCTGTGTGAGTCAGTCCACTGATCTCCAGCTCCTCTGTGTGAGTCAGTCCACTGATCTCCAGCTCCTCTGTGTGAGTCAGTCCACTGATCTCCAGCTCCTCTGTGTGAGTCAGTCCACTGATCCCCAGCTCCTCTGTGTGAGTCAGTCCACTGATCCCCAGCTCCTCTGTGTGAGTCAGTCCACTGATCTCCAGCTCCTCTGTGTGAGTCAGTCCACTGATCCCCAGCTCCTCTGTGTGAGTCAGTCCACTGATCCCCAGCTCCTCTGTGTGAGTCAGTCCACTGATCTCCAGCTCCTCTGTGTGAGTCAGTCCACTGATCTCCAGCTCCTCTGTGTGAGTCAGTCCACTGATCTCCAGCTCCTCTGTGTGAGTCAGTCCACTGATCCCCAGCTCCTCTGTGTGAGTCAGTCCACTGATCTCCAGCTCCTCTGTGTGAGTCAGTCCACTGATCTCCAGCTCCTCTGTGTGAGTCAGTCCACTGATCCCCAGCTCCTCTGTGTGAGTCAGTCCACTGATCTCCAGCTCCTCTGTGTGAGTCAGTCCACTGATCTCCAGCTCAGGCTGAAGCAAAGGATGGAAAAAAAAATGTACTCAACATAAAATAATGAATTTCTGAACAACATGTATCACTTTGTTTTTAAAGGAAAATGAATTGCTTTGTTTAAGCGGCTCTATCTCATAACAAACTCTGGTTTGTGTGCCAAATATGAGAGGAAACGACTGCCTGCAGGATCACAGTCATGTATTCTTATATGTAAATTTAGTTTAATATTTACTAAAGAGAACATTTGCCTGCAGTTGCGTGATGAACTTGCTTTGTATGCTGGTGAAAAGCTGAGGGTCATGCAAATATCACACACCACAATTTCCTTCACAAATGGGAAATGTCAGATCATACTATAACGTGGAGGTGTTGTTCATAATAACCAATCAATGTTTATCTCCATGTTGTAAGTGAAGAGAGCATTAAAGTGAACCAAGCACCATTTTTAGCACCCATGACATCTCAATAGCACATTCAATATGCATGCCAACAATGTGGCTCATTAACTACTTTCGCCTCCTCAACGTAGAAGCTACGTCCATGAGGCCATGTGCGCTTCCGCAGACGATCACGCACGTGTATGCGTGCTCCCGGACCGCGGTTTCTTAGCCAGGGAATCTGTGAATCGGGCATGGTGCCCGATCACTGATTCCTCTCCCCCGCAGAAAAAGCGACAGCTTCTCTCGGAAGCCTAGCTTTTTCTGCCTCCAACGTCCCCCCCTACGTCACACTAAGCGTACATGTTACGCTTAGAGGGACGTCATGTAAACAAACCTAGGGTTGCCATCTTGTGGCCAAAAAGTAAAACTACATCTACATTAAAAATAAACATATATTTACATTACAAAAATTACTATTTACATCCCACCCTCCCAAAAATACCTAAATAAAATGTTTATTAATAAAAAAAATTACAAAAAACAAACAAACACATAAATATTTACCTAAAGGTCTAAACTTTTTAAATATCTATGTAAAGATGAAATATTTCTTTTTTTATTATAAGCTTGTAAATAGTGATGGATGGAAAACAGAAAAAAATACACTTATTTCCAACTAAAATATTGTCGCCATACATTGTGATAGGGACATAATTTAAACGGTGTAATAACCGGGATAAATGGGCAAATACAATACATGGGTTTTAATTATGGAGGCATGTATTATTTTAAAACTATAAAGACTGAAAACTGAGAAATAATGATTTTTTTCCTTTTCTTATTCTTACTGTTAAAATGCATTTACAGTAAGGTAGCTCTTAGCAAAATGTACCACCCAAAGAAAGCCTAATTGGTGGTGGAAAAAACAAGATATAGATCAGTTCATTGTGATAAGTAGTGATAAAGTTATAGGCTAATGAATGGGAGGTGAACTTTGCTCGGATGCATAAAGTGAAAACGACTGAGGGCTGAAATGGTTAATAATAATAATAATAATAATTAAAAAAAAAAACAAAAAACTTTCATTTTACCTCTTCTTTTTACATTTAAAACTTTAGCAGAGTGTTTTATTTCTACTTTCCTTTACTTCTGAGGTCTGCCTGGCCCGCAGAAGTTTCAGGCAAATAAGGACTGATGTAATTATATTATTAGCAGAGAGCAAACAAAAACCTTTTGATCAGCAAGGGGGTGTATGTAGACTGAACAATGGACTTCAAAGTGTTTACAGAAGTCACAGATGCCATCTTCATACTTTCCCCTGGATAAATAATGGGCAGATAGAAGGGGAAGGGGAACATGGCAGCTCCTATAGCTATTAGAAACCAGGAAACAAAAGTGGCGTTTTATTTCTTACTTTTTAACCCTTAAAAGCACAAGTCAAAAAGTCAGAAGCTGTTGCTATGGTAGTGTAACAAGATGTCCTCCATCACTGCATCCTAGGTGGCGCATTCCCAAACTGTGACATGCAGGAGATTGTGAGTGCACTAGGAAAACCACATCAGTACTGTAGAGATAACAGCAGCATTTGTGTATATCATAGTGAATTTAAATGGTACAAGAAAAACTAAACTGCTGGTCCAAAAGCTACACTATCCAAGATACAACGAGGCAGAATAATCAATAGAAGCACAACTGCACTAAAAATGGATCACATGGGCGGAACAAGGCATCAGATGCCCAGCCAGAATCCTTTGGGCATAGACTCCACCTCTGCCATGCACTTGTGTTGATAAATTAGTCCTGAGGACTCCAATTGGTTGCTCTCAGCAACTGGCCCACTTTTGCTTCAGTTTTCCTTGCACTGGTTTTTCATAAATTTGCCACTGTAAAAATTACTGATGACAGCAATAACAGTTCAGTAGACTTCTATATGTTGCTAAATTAGGCTAGCCTGAGAGAGTATAGTCTGCTGGTTCTTTATGAATAACTGGCAGCCTGGAAGATAATTACTGGAAGTGTTGCTAACTGAACAAAAAAAGGACGCCATAAAGATGTGCTGCAGCCCTGAACATTAAGCCATCGCGACATGCTGCTTAGAGGTACCTGAAACAAGGACACTCATTAACTATAATAAAGTCATTTAACTACAGCCATCCAGAGTACAATTTTCTGCTGACGGAAGTTGTGATAAGACCTTCCAGCATGGAAAAAGAAGTCTTCTATATCATGCTTGCTTAGCGCTTTGTAGGCTTTTATGCATTTACTTGTCTATTCCTTTTATCAGGGCTTGTAGTTGCTTCTTACTTTTGATAAGAGTTCCTGGCTATAAATATATAAAAGCTGACCCTGAAGTTTAGGCAAACATACATATAGCTGTGTGCTGTTTTATTGTTTTATTTGCTTTAAATAGGCACTGAAGTAGTAGGATATATATATATAATATATAACATATATTAGGAAGAAGAATATAGTAGTATAGTAGAATAAAGTAGAATATATAAGAGTATTCAGAATACCCACTTTTACATTAATTATCCTGGTTTCAGCATAGGGGGGGGGGGGGGGGGAATAACTTCTTAAATGTATGTATTGCTGTATATTGGTATGTAATCCCTCCCTCCCAGTGATGTCACAAGCCTAGGCTCTTTATTCTTCTCCCAGTGCACTCTGGGAGACCAAGGCCCATAAGCAATTAACTTTTTCCCCTAAGTTGTCTCCTAGGTGCTACGTTCACACCTTGTCATAAAAAGTCTTTTAAACCCAAAGCAAGCAAAAGCATACTACAAATAATTTTGTTAGTACTTTTCAACTACTTTTTGAAATGTTTTTCAATTGTAACACGCTGAAAAGTTATTTTAAAGAGAAGATGGAAAATTAACTCCTAGGAACAAAAAATCAGGAGAAAAAAAGTGATTTACGTATGGGCACTGGGCCCTTATTCAATTCACTTTTTCTGCCCAGGAGATGCTTTTTCATCTTCTGTTTAAAATAACTAATATTGCTAAGAAGTAGGTGAAAAAGTACTGGTAAAATTATTCAGAGTATTTTCTTGCTTGCTGGTGGCTTAAAGGGCATTTTATTGATAAAGTGTGAAAATATAACCAAGGAGAAAATGTGGGACAAAAAGTGAATTGCATACGGCTCCAGGTGTTATTTCTACTGACTTCAGAGCACACAGTAAACACAACATCCACAGTTATGCACCTGCCAGCTGTAAAGATTTCACCACCTGTGATAAATGTAAGACAGTTAATCGGGGTCAAGAAAGATTTTACAAAGGGGAAAATTTTATTACATAATTTAAAAATAAAAAAAGTTCCTCTTTAACTGTCCAGCTAGTCCTGTGATTCACACAAACTTGCCAGACTTCTTCAACAAACATTTTAAGTTGTTAAGACTGATGTCATTCTCCTTCAAAGCAAACCAAACAAAAAGGTGTGTAAAATGACTCAGCCCCCTATGTTAAGGATTTTCAGTCAGTATTAGGGGAGACATACGATCTATATTTCTTCTTTTAATGATTTTCAGCCTGTACAGTGAATGCAGTGTGAATAAATGTTTCTTTGGTAAAACTGGCCCCTTAGTTCTGACAGTTCATTGAAACATTTCCATATATATTTGTGTTACTAACTTTTTTTTCAAGCCATCTGGTGAAGTAGGTTTATTGACCCTATAAAGTGAATTATAAAAGAAGACGATGACACAGTTTTTCAAAGGTCCCTTAATGTGTCAGATATTTAGTCTCCAGTTCCAAAGAAAGCATTGATGTTCTTTGTTGCCATAGCAGGAGCTATCCAAACTATCCGGATTGGGCAAGGCTCCCTCATTCTATGTAAGCTAAAGCACAATTAGGAGCGCAAAGTCCCAATTCTGCGATTAGTTGTATATTGCACAAATGAAGCGAATGGCCCATATAAAGAAACACAATATAGGTGCTCAGATTAAACGAGGGGACTGTCCAGAAAGGGGAAGTCAGGCTGTGATCTGACCCGACTTTTACCTCTGCATTCCATGCAAGGTGGAATGACGGCATACAATGTGCAATCTTTGTGTAACAGCTTCTGACACTACCCTTTAGGTTGTGAACCAAACCGAATGCTGTCACATCATAAGGCTCCATCATTGTGTGAAATGTGACAAATGGATTATGTCAGGAAAATCAATATCTTACATTGGCCATGCATAGTTGTATCGTGTCAAACAGTATCAGCTCTGAGGACATTTTAAAGTGACAATTACTGCGCAAAAAAAATCTGCCGCAAATAGGTAAGTATGGAAGGGTTGTGAATTTTTTTTAAAATTTATATAGTATTGATGCTTTTTCTGCAATGCTTTATAGGTCATATCAAAAAAGTAATGTTGCTAACTGTTCCTGAGCAGAATTTACGATTTAGTGTAATTTTATAGGTTATCCAGTTAACCTTCACAGCAATGTTTTGGGGCTGTTAAAAGGAGAAACCTATAAAAGCACAGTACATACAAACTCCATGCAGACAGTTTCATGTCTTTGAAACTTGCTGGGATATGATAGTGCTGACCACACAGCCACTATTCTCCTAGTTATTATTACTATATTTGTATAGTGTTAATATATCCTAAAGGCTGGATGGTGTAATGGTTAAGGGCTCTGCCTCTGACACGAGACTTGAGTTCGAATCTCGGCTCTGCCTGTTCAGTAAGCCAGCACCTATTCAGTAGGAGACCTTGGGCAAGTTTCCCTAACACTGCTACTGCCTATAGAGCGCGCCCTAGTGGCTGCAGCTCTGGCGCTTTGAGTCCGACAGGAGAAAAGACCAATATAAATGTTCTGTGTTTGCTTTACAGTCATGTTATTAACTGCCCTACAAAGGAGCTCACAATCTAATACCTACCACAGTCCATGGCCAATTAATGTATTATAGTAGTAGGTTTTAAGCTGTGGGAGGAAACTGGTGTGCCCAGAAAAAACCCAAAGCAACATGAGCAGAACATACAAACCAGTCTTGCTAAGGTAGTTCAAAGATAAAGGGTGGAACCATATATTACCTAATAAACTATGGTGATGTATGGTGATGTTCAAGATTTCAACAAGGCTTACAATGCGCCAAACCATGTATTAACAACAAAGTAATGTCAGACATCACTGCTATCACACTGACTGGATTGTATATGAACGGTCATTCCGACCTACCAGGGCATCCATGACACATCATACAAGACAAGACACAACATTTATATTGTATTTTTCTCCTGGTGGACTCAAAGTGTCAGAGCTGCAGTCACTATGGTGCACTCCGAAGCAGTAGCAGTGTCAGGGAGTCTTGCCCAAGGACTCCTAACTGAATAGGTGCTGAATTACTGAATTGATTTGAGCCATGGTCTCCTGTGTCAGAGTCAGAGCCCTTAACAAGCCACATACAACTTTGTTATATCATTCAGGAAGTCATAAAACAGTGGTAGCAATAGGGGTGCATTTTGTGAGGGTGAAGCTCCGAACAGACATGGCTCTGGTAATTTGGGAATGTCAGGTGATTCACTTCGCTTCCTCAGGGCCCCTAAGAATAAATTGTATTTCACAACTGTTAAAAAAACAACAACAAAAACCTGTTACAATAATAGCTCACCTAACCGCTGTCTGTATAACTTCCCCTGTGGCCTCCAGAATGAGTTGATCAACAAGTTTTTTTATTTAAATTGACCCTGTGTCAAATCTGATTCAGTGCCCTTTCACATTGGGGTGGTGCGCCGCAGCCTAATGAAAGTCATACTACCCACGTTGAGGTACGCTGCACCGGAAGTGCCCTAACACGCCGACATACCTACATTACCGTACGGCTCCTGCGGCGTACCGAAAGTCATGTAAGTCTATGGCGACGCAGGGTTTTCCAAAATGTTGGCGTTGCGTCACGCATGCACAGAAACTAACTTTTACAATAGGCTTCCACACACTTCCATATTTTCAAGTCAGGAAGTGAGCGTAAGCAAGCATCATTTCATGTTTGGATCCCGGCCAGAGAGGGATTACCGCATACTAACCCGGTAATCCCCGAAAGACTGTTTTTGGCAGTGCAATGCCTCCAATACTCTGTCTGAAAGCGGCCTCAGTGATCGCTAAGGCCTTGTTCATTAAATAATTTTAAAAAAAGTGGATGTAAAAATGCATGTACATTTGCATACATCATGTAACAATAAGAGTATAAAAAGTCATCTTGAACACAGCCCACACCCACTATATATACTGTACTTATCCTCATTTTTTCTATTCACCCACATTGTGAGAACCTCCTGTTCTATCCATACCATCTGTGTCCTCTTCCATTTACTAGTCCTAGTCCCTCCTACTCTATGCTACCTCTAAGCCCACTCTACCAACCCAGTCTACCTCTCTAATCTGTGCGGTGTCCAATGTATACCAGATTGCTGGCATATAACAATATGAGTGAAAACAGTTATCTTGAACAAAGCATCCCCCCGAGGTAGCCTGGATAAATGGACTTCACAAATATAATGATTAACTCCCAGCACTGTGCACCTTTCCATCCCTCTGGACAAAATTAAGTTCAATTCGTTACTGTGAGCATAATGTGACATTTTAGCCAGAGCAGGGGAAATAAATACCAGTAATGTTAATAAAGGTCATTTGCAACAAAACACTGACTTTGTTCCGTTTTTTCACACATTTCTTTCACAATTTCACTTCCCTCGTACAACAAACACCTCAGTGTAGTACAAATGATAGAATACTGGTAATTTCACCACACACTATCTGCATTGTCCTTCATTTTGTAATGGCTGTCCTTGGCAGCAGTTCTGTATTTATGTGACACTAATTAGCTTTGTGACATTTGCAAAATTTTAATTAAAAAAAATCTCTCAATTGAGCCTTGTACTGTGATAAAATGCTTAAAAAGGGAATATATACACAATTTGGATTCCTACCAAAACATTAACAGGCCTCCTGCATGACACCAGAGGGATTGCACCTCTGGAACATGAAGGGTTTGCTCACCTCTACAGTGTAGGTTAGGTTTTTAACATTTTTTATTCACACCCAACTCACACTCAACTCAACCTCAAGTACCTCAACTGAGAATGCTTGATTTTCCAAAAAATAAAAAATACATTTAGTCTGTCTGCTAAACACAGTGAACTCTATGACACTTTTTGTAATCTTGGACCAGCAGTCACTTTCATTTCCTCTTCAGCAAAAATGCCTTTGCGGACCGCATTTTTAAAGCAAAACTGCTGTGTGGAGGGAGGAAAAGTCAGATACTTGTTAGATACCTACCTTTACCTTAAAGTGAACCTCCGGACTAAAAATCTACTCAGCAGAACTGAAAAGGCTTGGTGTTTCTTTAACAGTTTCACAGCATCAGAACTTTGTTTTTCTTACCAAAGCATCATTTTTAGATGCATTTTTACCTAAGCTCCACCCATCAAAGAAAAAAAGCCCGGGCTTTTTTTCCCTGATGCTGTGCAGAGCATGATGGGATTTCCTATGTTGTTATTCACATTGCCTAGCAACTGGGAGAGGTGCTCAGGACACAGGACAGTTGAAACTGTGTCTCATGCTCCCTGTCACCTTCTTTCAACCAAAAACATGGCTGCCATCATGAAATCAAACATTTGCCTGTTCTTTTAAAACAGGGTGGGTAAGAGATTCTATTACCTATTTTAATTAACATAACTAATGTAACTTAATGACAGTATGTTTGTTTAGGCTGGAGTTCCTCTTTAAAGAGAACCTGTACTGAGTAAAATTATTTAAAATAAACACACGAGGTAACTTCAAATGAACATTACATCGTTACCTTGCAATCAGTTCTTCTCAGAAGCTTACAATTTTCTTCTTACAGTGATCCCTTCCAGTTCTGACAACATTTTGTCAGAACTGAAATATATCAGTTGCTGTCAGTTATATATCAGTTGCTGTCAGTTACAGCTGAGAGGAGAACTCATGTGTCCATGTTTCCCTATGGCTCAAGTGGGCAATGTTACAGTTTAACAGTGTGCTGACCAGGAAGCTGTTATGGGGTAATAGCCATTTTCAAAATGGAGGACGGAGAATTCCATTGATCACAGTGTACAAATGGGACGCAGGAGAGGAAAAATAGATTGAGGAGTAGACTACACAGGAGGTAAGTATGACTTGTTATGTTTATTTTGACTTTTAATTTTCAGTTCAGGTTTTCTTTACAGAGGGAGTTAAAGGTTGGGAACAGCAGCCAGAGTGCAGAGTGAGTGCAGCCAGAAGAAGCCGCTTTTATGAAATAGGTATAGAAGAACCCTTCACTGGAATGGTGGGCTGTCGGAGTATTTTGTTTTTGTTTCTGTTGTGCTGGTCCTCTGCAGCAGGGGCATATCTAGAGGGGGAGCAACACCTGCGATCGCAGGGGGGCCCAGAGCTGTGGGGGGCTCCAGCTATCAACCTTCCCTTCCTCTGACTCAGGAGACTATACTTCAGATCAGGCGTTTTTGTGGCCACACTTGTTATGGGTGTGAAGATCATAATTGCCACACTTGTTTTATGACCCTTGTGAGAGGGCCTCAAGGGCACCAAGGGGAGGCAAGAGGCAAGGGAAGGGTGTGAGCACCGGGGGGGGGGGGGGGGGGCATCAAAGTTTTGCACTGGTGGCTGCCCTAGACATAGGCCTTCAGCCAATAGTCTAACACAACCTGAAATGTTTCATGGTGAGACCAATCAAGTACAAGGCATCATCATCTGCCATCACACTGCTATCATCCACTATCACAGCATCAAATCCTAAGAACTGGTGTAGATTTTATCCAGTGTGATTTATCCTTCCCTCCTCCTGAATGTGATCATCCACTGCTCCCATCCACTGAGCTCATATATCTAAAGCCCAATCTACACGATACGATTCTATGTGCGATTCGATTACGATTCTATTTATGATCCGATTAAATCCGAAATGTCCGATCGGGATTCGATTCAATTCGATTTGCCATTGCAAAACAATGGCAAATCGAATTGAATCGAATCGAATCCCGATTGGACACGTCCGATTTAATTAAATCGTAAATAGAATCGTAATCGAATCGCACAAAGAATCGTATCGTGTAGATGGGGCTTAAAGGTACCCACACACTATTCAATTAGTGGTAGACCATCTACAGTAAAACAATATCTTCCAGATATCGATTTACCTGATCAACCACTTTGCACGAAATGACAAGGACATAATGTACAGTAAGTCAACCCCCCCCCAACAAAGTATTCAAAACAAATGTAAAAGCAGCAATGGGGTTTATAAAAGTAGATATAAACATTCTATAGGGCAGGATGCACACTTGTACCTGTGATATCACAGTTTTTGGTATCTCCATCATTCTGCGATCGCATTTTATTTTCTGCATGCTATTTTGCATTTTCATTTGTGATTTTTCATATTGCCGCAAAATGCAATGGAATGAAAGCTTAGCAAAAAATACAGAAAAAAAAGCAGAAAGCTGCCACTTTTTTTTGTACCACAGACAAAAAAAACATAATGGAACGCAGATGAATGCAAAAAAAAAAAAAATAAAAAAAATAAAAATAAAAGAATCCTGATTTTTGAGTGGCCTATTGGCCACTGATCTGTAAGCCTTGAGTGGCCTATTGACTTTAACTACATGTGCAGTGAGGCATGTTCCCCATAATGCAGCAAAATGTACATGATTCAAAGAAGTGTGCGACCCGCTGAAATCCCAATGCTGCTTTTAAATTTGTCTTCTATGCATTTTTGCAGCATTACATACTAGACAAGCGGTTACATATATGATCAATATTTTGATTGTAATACTGCAGAATCCCTTTATAGTAAACTCCTAGGCAGTGGCGTAGCAATAGAGGGTGCAGAGGTAGCAACCGCACCGGGGCCCACCCCCAATCACAGTATTAGCTCTTTATTGGTCCTGTGTTGATAATGGTCACTTCTATAGATGCTTTGAATAGTAGTAATCATTAAAAAACTGTTCCCCTCCCCTTTTTGCACCTCTGACACTGTGGTTGTCCTTGATTGGTTTTGGTACGTCGTATAAGTTGT
Source organism: Hyperolius riggenbachi (assembly GCF_040937935.1). NCBI lineage: Eukaryota > Metazoa > Chordata > Amphibia > Anura > Hyperoliidae > Hyperolius > Hyperolius riggenbachi. The sequence goes on from NC_090646.1 coordinate 462,374,781, forward strand.
TATGTATATAGCACAGCTTCTTAGCTACGCCACTTCCAAGGGACCAGGAAAGGTAGTTTACTATATCAGAATTGGTCATACATTGTATATTAATATAGGCACATGGTCAGGACTGAGTTTACTATAGCCCAAGATTTACTACAGTATAACCAGATTGTACTGTATTGTCTGAAAACACCATAGTTTTAATAGATTTTCCTGAGATTCCACATTTATATTGGAAATTATGTCTTATTGAAACAGGTGCATAATGTAGGGGCACTATATGTCTATGGATATTTATAAGTGTTGTAGACACTTTATTTGACTGGTGCCTAGGATGATAGGAAGTCTTACGAAAACGGTTCCACATATTTTGTAAAGAGCTGCTCAACACACTGGCTCTATCTGCAGTATCTCCAAACACGTTGCACAAGCACTTTTCTCCTGTAAATAACTTACAAGAAGTTAATTCTGTGAGGTACAATAACGATTATTACAGCAGAATTAAAACCAATTGATTCTTCTACTGAGCAAATGCAGCCTGGATTAATAAGTGAACACCAAATACAGAAGGTAACAGGAACATCAAAGTCACTGTGACCCAGCTTAGCACATATCACAGAGGAAATGAAATAAACCAGAGAAGGGAGCAACAAATATTTACACACACAAAACCCAGGTTCCTTTGCTCTGTGTAATGGCTTTTGACAGGACCTCTCTGAGAGGACACAGCAAGAAAGAAGTTTGCTGAGAAAGAAAAGAGAATAAACTGGTAGCATGCTTGTTCGGTTCTATGAAGAAACAAAAATGTGATAGGGTTTTCGTTTAGTCACTAATAAAAAAAATGTGTAGGATTCCAGGCCACCACCATTTGACAGCTGCAGTGACAGCCCAATAGTTTGTTATGCTGCTTTTTGAAAAAAATGTTGTCCAGGAAAATTATTATATGAACATTTAGATGTAAGAAACAAAAGTGCAACTCCTCTCTCAAGCTTTGCTAAACCTTTTAATAGCCAGAAATGTGGAGGCAGCAAGAGTAGGGCTCTGCATGTTTGCTAATGCCAACTCAATGACTTAACATACAGGGGTTGACGCAGAAAGCTTTGGCAGGTTACCACAAGTTACGCTATTAGCAGACCCGTGGTACTCCAGTAACGCAAGGGTTGCTAAGGTAACGGTGTTACTAACAGTGGCGGCTCCAGCTTTTGGGGACACAAAGGGGGCACATGATGGCTGGCTGGTGGGGCCCATTTGGGTGATCAAACTGATAAAATTGGCTATGTGGCTAGTTTGCTGGCATGCTGTAATCTTTATTTGCTAGCAAGCTGTTCCTGTGTGGAAAGATCACAGACAAATCATTCCAGCCCCCAGCCTCTGTCTCGGCTGCAATCAAGGGGAGGGGGAAGAGGCAGGAGGAAGAGAAACACTGTGCGTGTAATGCTGGGAATACACGTTTCGTTTTTGCCTTCGTTTTAGCCTTCGTTTCGATTGTGCCTTTTGTCCTTTTCGTTCCCGAAATAATCGAACGTACGGTTAATATCACCACCCACGGTTTCGTTTTTTTTTTTCGATTCTGATGGTTTTGTTTTTCGAATGATCAAAGGCTGCAAAGAAACGAAACGAAAATCCCTTTTTACAGGGACGGACTAACATAAACGAACATATAATCGATCTGAACAGCCATCAAGCCTACCAATGGCTCGATTAGATGGATAAAGAGAGATAATATCAAACATGTTCGATCACTAGTCGTTCGTTTTTGGGGTCTATTAATCCAAACTATAATGAGATTATGACTATTTTCACATACGTTTTCAACACTCGATTCGTTTACTGAACGAATTGAAGGCTAAAACGAAGGCAAAAACGAAACGTGTATTCCCAGCATAACTCTCTATGCTAGTAACTAAAGTATTGCTGGAGACTAAGCTCTAGTTTATTGGCTAATTTAAAAGAAAAACAGTAAGCTGTCAGCTTGTAAGCCTTCCTCGGACTCTATACCTGTTGACTGACAATGTTAGAACATACAATCAGAAGGAGGTAGAGAGATTTATTTAGCAAAAATAGGTATGATCTAGATACATTAAGTACAAGGGATCTTGCAAGGATTGTGAGGTATTTATGGCACATGGATAAGACCCTTTGTTTACTTAACGCCTACATAAACTCCAGCTGACATGGAGAGGTTTTTTACAGACCCTAACCGGTTTACTGTACGCTGCTGGAACCTGCAAACAGTTAACTGTATGTTACTGAGCAGGGTGGCACTCGGGGGCACAGTGATTCCCTGGGGGGGGGGGGGCAGTGTAGCACTGCCCATGGTTACTGACATGCATTGCATTCTGTCGGCACACAGCAATAGTACCGCAACTTCGAGCATCAACCCCATGGTGAGGTACCTAGTGGAATGTGAGGGAGAAGGGGGCACATCCTCACCCCTCCCATGCTAAGTAACTTTTCAAGGGGGGGGGGGGGGGGAAGAGTGTTAAGTGCTAGGCATAGGTAGAGGGAAGTCTTAGAATTAGGCATCGGTAAGGTAAACGGAGGTCTAATGCTGGGAATGCACCATAAAATGTTCTGTTAGATTTACCTGCCAGATAGATAATTTCCAAAATTATTATCTAACCATCTATCTGTCTAGCAATTAGGCATTGTTCTACTCAGCAGGAGATGACCATGAGACATTGCACCAGAGATAATGACCAGTCTCTACCAGCACTTTACAGAAAATAATCTAATTACAGAAAATCTTACAGAAAATCTAACAGAAAATTGTATGGTGTATTCCCAGCATTAGGGTTAGGCATCATTAGAGGGAGGTCTTAGGAATAGGCATTGGTAGAGGGGGATTTTAGGCTTAGGAATCAGTGGAGGGAGGGTTCTGTGCGAGAGTAGGTTAGGTTACGACATAGTAAAATATTGGTAAAGATTAACAATATTTTACTATTGGAATTCAGTAGTAGAATGTCGGTAATTTTACTGATATTCTGCTAGCGGCAATCTTGCATGTCATTTTTTCCAGACACCTTTTTTACAAGCATGCCTTTCAGGAGACCTGTTACTCATTTGCCTTGTGTGTAATATTGTAGCCTATAAACCCCAAAGAGGGTTGTATGCTTTTGATTTTATCCTAATTTTTATTACTTAAAGTCTTCTACTACATTTCTTGAAGAAACTTGTCAACTCGTTTGCAGCTGGCATCCTCTTGTGCCTTGTCTTTAAGCCTTCTCTATCCTTATTGAAGAGACAGACGGAGTCCTTGGGCTAGAATCCCTAACACTGCCACTGCTTACTGAGTGCGCCATAGTGACCGCAACTCAAGCACTTTGAATCCGCCAGGAGTAAAAGCGCAATATGTTATTTGCCTCATCTTGTATAGGCCCCTGCCTATATATATGTTCAGTGGGATGGTGTGGATGGGTATTAAAGATGAAATATGGTAGCTGCAGCTTCATATAAGCCCCAGTCACTGCTCAGCAGAATTTGTCACCATCACTGGCATAAATGGATTACCCTAACGTATATTTGGTCTGTAAATATAGGCAGGACCATCAGGATTACATCGGTTAAGCACAGTCCAGAGTTCAAAAAGTACAGATGCTGCAAGTAGTGTCTCTTCAATCAACATAAGAAAATACTTTAGACAAGCTGACAAGACAAAGAACACTTTAGTTACAAGCAAGATGACAAGATTCTTCATGGAACACAAAAAGTGAATTCTAGTAACATAAAAGAAGACTTCTTGTGATGTGTGGGCAGTGGTTTAAGATGAGGGTCCCAGAGGAGGATACTGAAGTCTTCCACAAACATAGGGCAGAAGATAAAACATTACAACCCCATGTGGTTTCCTTGACTACAATTTTATGCACAGTGCAAATAGGTAAGGGGTCTGTTGGTGGAGACCGGATAGCACTATAAACCCTCCCTGGTATATTACTCTCACCTCATTACTGGAGATCACATACCTCTGTGTGAAGAGTCCTTTGTCCTGGACATTAGAACAAGAGCCTTTTGCAAAGAGGGGGATGATTTGGCCCCCTCTGACCTTTGCAAGCTCGACACTCCTTTCAGTGAATATCTAAACTCATTAAAAGGTATTTTCCTGAGCACGGATAAATGATCACTGTATTTTAAAAGTATTCTGCAAACAGCTTTCAATTGAGTCACTGGAGCCTCCAGATTAGAGAATGGGGATATGGATAGAGTAATGGATACTTAGCCTTGCTTTCAATTTATAGTAAGTATTGTGTTCTGTGAACTCTATACTATTAGCAACATTGGGTTTGTAAGTCAATCCTCAAGCAGTTTAGCCCCATAGACACAACTGACGTCATCAGTCACTTAAAACAGTCCAATGATGTGAAGAGATGACAACCAATGATGGTTCTCAGCCACAACAAATGATCTACCCTGGCAGATCTGTTTGGGCGAACCATACCACATGTACGGATTTTGTCAAATTCTGAACAACCACTGGCATACATGCATATTGCGCACTGGTTACTTCAAGTCGAGGACAATACAGTACATGCAGGCTGGTGATTTGTCTGTTATAATGGGAGGACTACGCGCTGCACAGAATGGTGCAGCTACCAGCAGGAGGGGTAAGTGGCAGAACAATGCACTTGGGCATGGGACGTTGTTACAGATCTGCCATGCCAGATGTTTAGGCGACATCAGGGGCTCCTGTACACACACTAGATTCTTGCCCTAAGCGGTCTTTATCAGCCAACCTGGCCGCCTTTAATCTACAGTGTTCACATAGCTTTATATGACATAGCAAGTCTACTTCTGGAAAAAGGTGGACCATATACACTATCCTTTTGCTTTGAGAGGTTAAGGGTTCCACGCAGGTATTTAAATTACAAGTTACTTTAACAGAGTACCTTGTAATTTAAATTATTTTCAGTTTAACTAGAGGCTCTATATAAAGGTAAGCATTTAAAGTTAAAAAAATAACTTATATGAACAGTCATTTGTTGTAGTTAAATACAAACAGCAGGTGTTTTGTGTGATGTTCATACATTGGCAAGCATTCCTTGCAGCAATACCTATGCTAGGCTTTCTGACCATACTGGTAATGTACCTTTAAACTGGTCCAGGCAGCAGGCTGTGTACACATCATTTTGCATACGTCTGCTCAGCACAAACGAGGCAGGACACGTTATTAGCCCTGACTGGTGCAACAGCACAGCTTGTCATATCGTGTTATAGTCCTAGAGGCCAACACAAATCCTAAGCGAGCAGCTCAACTGACTGCTTATAAGCTTTATTAACCCTTATATAACTCGATCCTTGCGAATGTGTTAGAGTTCCTGTGCACGTCGTTTTGTTTGGCTGGTGCCCAAATTGTTAAGCAGAGACCTACTGAGTGGTTTAAATTAAGCATGTTTTTATCTGAATAAGCAGTTTCTCATCATTTTCTGCATAGCTCTGGCTCTGTTATTATAAACCGGAGCTAGCAGATATTATCTGTACAATATAGCTGAATAAACTCAGTGGTTCGCTATCCCGCCTGGCTTCCTCTCTTGAAATGCAGCCGGCATTGAGCAGACTGTTAATTTTTAGCTTTTGTCTGTTGATTTGAGCTGGTTGTTTCTCAAGCATAACCCTGTGACCTCTGTGGCCTTCTGTTCCTAGAGCAAAAATAAGCTTTTCCTGTACACAAACACATTCTCAGAAAATGCAACATGGCAGCCAATTCAAGCTGCACTAATAGCCAATAGGAACTGTGAAAGTTATCAGGTGTTACCAAAGTTTAAACACAAACCAGAAACATTGTTGCAACAGTGATATCTACACTGAAAGTGCTGATTAACACAGAATATAAGGCAGTACAATTTATAAACATTTAAGGGAAAAACAATTGGGCGTGGTTCACGTGACAATGCCAATTGTTTTGACCCAATGCATATTTGATTGCTATTAAATATTTGTTTGTTTTTCCTACAGAAGTTAATGTTAAGCAGTGGCTGGATAATGTACTGGAGACCAGGGTTCGAATCTCGGCTCTTCCTGTTCAGTAAGCCAGCACCTACTCAGTAGGAGACCTTGGGCAAGACTCCCTGGGCTTGATTCACAAAGCGGTGCTAACTGTTAGCACGGCTGTGAAAACCCCCTTAGCACGTCTAAAGGAGCTTTTCACGTATAAAACTTTACGCGCGCACTGCACAGAGCGCAGGGCGCTCCATGCGAAGTGCCCATTAAAGCCTATGGGACTTAGCGCGAGCATAGGACTTTGCGTGCGGTACTTAGCACACGATCTGATTGAGAAAAACGGTGCTAACCTACTTAGCACCCTGGTTAGCGCGCCTAAAGACTTTAGACGTGCTAAGTAGGTTAGCACTGCTTTGTGAATCAAGCCCCCTAACACTGCTACTGCCTATAAAGCGCACCCTAGTGGCTGCAGCTCTGGTCAGAAGAAAAACACAATATAATTGCTCTGTGTCTTTGTCTAGTCTTAAAAATAGAGGTAATGCGCAATGTGTGTAAGGGCTCATTTACTCCAGTGCGCTTCGGTCTGCTTTTTTTCAGCAACACGTATCTGTAACATGATGTGCTGAAAAAAAGCAGACAGAAGTGCATGAAGTGTGAATGAGCTCTAAGAATGCTGCAGGCTGTAAGTTTTTTCCTCTCGCATGTGAATTTAGAATCAGATGTGAACACTTCTATTGATTTAAATGGGCTGTCCGTTCTAATGCGAATTTGCATTGTGGGAAAGTGCATGTGATATAAACAAGTGTGAACTCTGCCTCAGAGATCTCACACGATTCCTTCCCTCACTCAGTACTCTGGCCTATGCATTAGAATGACACTGTAGGCATCTACCTGAAGCACTTGCTTGCACTTCTACCATTTGAAAGCATGAGGGAGAATGGAACACAGCTGACATATTTTAATAATTGTGGGTTAGATAAGAACGGTAGTTGCTGAAACCCGATGTTGCTGAGTTTTTAGGTTGTAGGGAGGGGGTATACTTGCTTTCTATTTAACAAAGAACTTTAGCGAAAAGGGGGAAAAATTCATCAATACATTGCAAAGTGAGAAGTTCAAAAATACAAGAGAGATCAAGAAATGATTAATATTTGCCAAGTAATTTGTTCATATTGTTTGATGCACAATCAGCCTGCATGTAATCATCTTTACTACTGGCAGACATGAAAAAAACCAGACAGCATCAACTGCCATTATCTAGAACCACACCCCCATGCAATGCAATAGGCTTAACTGTTTTTTTTTTTCACAGATATACATAAGCACAGAGGGAGGATACTGGTTACTTGGTAGTTGGAAACAGCAATGCAACAAGGCTCACAGACAGGAAACTGTCAGGACCTAGGTCCTGGCATCACACTGTGGGTAGGGTTTCACCGCAATATCAGCCATACAGACCCCCCTGATGATCTATTCAAGAAAAGGTAAAGATTTCTCCTGGGAAAATAAGTATCAGCTAGTGATTGGGATGGAGGTCAATACTTGGTTACAGTTCCTCTTCAACTAGTAACATTTGTATAACGCCTTTTCCTGTCAGACTCAAAGCACTTGAGAGCTGCAGCTATTAAAGGAACACTCTCCACCCTTGAGAATTAGAAAGCTTTGCCCAAGGACTTCTTACTGAATAGGTAACTGGCTAAGTCAAGTTTTGAACCCTGGTCTACCTTGTCAAAGGCCGTCTCTATAACCACTACACTATCCGACCATTATTTCCAACAGAATATTGTTTCAGACTTTTGGCTCTCCAGTCAAACTATCTAATTAGCTCTATGTATTTGAACTATAGGGCCCAATCACACTGGAAATTTTGAGGGTGGTAAACCAAAGGTGTTTTACTGCCCTCAAAACCACTATCAATGCAGCAAAGACGAATTCTGCCCAACCCAAGCACATAGGAATGATAAGGGAGTAGTGAAGTTGACGGCATTTATGACAATTCAACATTACGGCTGAGTTCACACTCGGGTGCATTGTACCCGCAATTTGCTGCACAAGTATGGGTTTACTCACAGTGCAGCAATTGTGGCGCGTTTGCAATTTCCAACTATCGCAAACATGCTACATGTAGCATTTCCCTCAGAACACTACAATGCAAAATGTTTTTGTGTCCCCAAGTGTAAATGGGGCTGAAGTGTTTTTGTTGGAATAACGGCCATAAACCACTGTGTGTGTGCTGCTGGTTGGTGGCTTTCACGTGCACTGAAACTTATACAGAAGAAGAGAGAAGTACAAGAGCTGCTAAATGCCTAATTTAGTCGCTTCATTACCACTGACAGACGCTTTACAAATGCCTGGAAAACTGCTATATATGGTTTTCCAGGTGTTTACAAAACCAGCAAAGTGAACGAGGCCTTGGGGAATAGCAAGGCAGAGCAATCACGTAAACTATGAAAGGGAGGGCAACGTTCTGCTTATTTCATTGTAGAAAAACCACAGAATATTTGTTAGAAAACCAGAGTTTGAAATAATAGCAGATATTCCAGTTGCGGACAATACACTTCATCTGTCTTACAGTCCACCTGTCCTTACAGAGTTATGGTGGTCACAATCATGATCTTTGCTGGAAAAGAAGCAGGTTTCTTGGCTGTAATGATGATCTTTTGGATATTATTTAGAAACGATTACTAAATCATTCACCTTGAGCAAGTATACAAATCGGAAAGATAACTGCCCCCCTCCCCCCACCAACTGCCCCTCATCCTAGTGGCTGTCATACTGCTTTGGCAGGGATAACACTTAGCCATGCCCCCAGAACACTAAGACAATGGATTGTGTCACAGCTGTACCATGTGACCAAACACTGCTTGAAATAAGCGGGAAAGCTCCAATAGGTGAGGTGATGAGGAAGTGGACACAACTACTCAGCTGCATTCATTTTACATTCAAGTTTACATTTTTATATTGCAAAAACAGCGATTTCTTGCAATAGCAATAGAAATACATATCTTAATCATCGAATTTCTATAAAATGCAATGATCAGAGTAAGGGTGGACTAGACATTTGTGTGTGAACAGCAATTTTTGCTACTACCCCCACCTGCGTACAATATACAGCTTATCTTCAGAGCCGCCAGAAGCAACCCCACCAACCCCCAACCAAAGCAAAAAAAAAAAAAAGCACAGGAAAGCGGTTTGCGGATTTTAATGAAGTGATTTTTTTTACCATATAAAAACCCTCTGCTGCAGATCTTATTTGACTAAGTTAAAATGGTCAGCATAAAAAAATAAATAAACTACAACTAAATGTAAAAGCACTGCACTTCATGGCCAGTAGCAAAAAATGTTAATCGTGGCACATATGCTAAATTCCCACTTTCAAATTACAGCCTGCCATGTGGGCCTGTATCTTTAAGAGACAAATGAAATATTAATAGAGAGAATATTTGCAGATCTGTCTCTTAAATGACAGTACAGAGGGGGGTTTAAACTTGCCTTGGGCAAGCCGCAGGGCCCTTCCAATCCATTTAATGCAAGAATTCTTTTTCTCTGCCTGACAGAAGCGCTGCTCCTTTCTTGGGTTCTGTAACGCTGACTTTGCTGCAGAGTCACGCTGGCTGGGACGGGGTTAAGCAGACGAAAAAAAAAAACTTGCTGGTTTCACAAACCGTGTTTCACCTTTCACATTTGATACTGATTCCCCCTGTCACTGCGCAATCACACAGCGGCATGTTACTCTCTGTAATCCATGCTGAAACCCTATTTCTTACAGCCATGGCTAAACTTGGCTCCAAATGCATTTCAATGCAAATCAATGAATAAGGCCACTTAAATTAGGCAGATCTGCAGAAATAATTATATTAAGGCGCTGCAGCCGCAATAAAATATATGGAGGTGTAAATAACCTTTCCCAACAGCTAGAGGTGTACTTTGTATCCTTAGAATATATTGGATTTCAAACGCTTCCCGATTCATCAATATACAAAAAAAAAAGCTGGCTAACTCAGTGGCGGATAAAGGCGTACAGTACATAAGTGACATTTAATTAAACAGAAGCCGCTCCTCTCTGCTGAACAGAGCAATACAGGAATGAATTTGGCCGCACAGATTTGCAGATGATTTATATATAATTTAAATACGGCTCCTGCCGCGCACTCACCCAAGTGAATCAGGAGAGATCTGCCGGCAAAGGAGGAGAAGTTTATGGCTCTGCATTGCGCGGCCCGCTCCTCCGGGAGCAGAGGGGTTAAACCTGCGCCGCCACATGCGTGGAAATTGTAATTGGGTTATTGGCGGCTCGGATTCAGATAAAAAAAAAAAAAAAAAAGAATCTAAAAGAGTTAGCGGGAAAAAAATAAATGAGATTAGCATTTGCTGAGAAACATAAGAGGTGGAAAACAAACAGCTATTTTCAAGGCTTGAATGATGGAGGTGCCAGAGGCTGTGTCCGGATCCACTACTTCATCCTAATTTCATACAAAGGCTTGCAGATATGTTAAATATGCTCCCAGCAGAGTTGACATGGAGGTAAATGCTTTCATGCTGAATAAAATACTGGCATTGAGGACACATATTTGTGCATTTTTACCCTTGTACTGCAACATCTTTGAATATTAAATGCTTTTTTTTCAAGGGCACAAAGCATATATGTGAGAGTCTACAGTGCATAATAAATCCACACATATATTTTACTGCTGATCAGGCTGAAATGAATTCACCAGCTCTGCTCAGCTGTTGAAGGGTAGAGGAGTATTAGTCTGCTTACTTATAAGAAGGGTTCCCATGGTCCATGGATCTCGGGTATCAAAAGACTTAAGTTGCCTATAGCAACCCTAATCCACATGTCATTTAAAACAATCCTGTCATACACCTGGCAGAGAAGTGGATCACATCATGAAGACTACATAAACAGAGGTTGCTTTTGGTGAACAGCTGAATGTGAAGGCTATGGCAGAGTCCAGAGATACCGGCTACTGAAGTGAGTAAAAGGAAATGATCTCTTGAGATTCCTGGGCTGCAACCAAATATGGAATCAGTATAAGGCTTTTGAGATAGAAGGAGCCTGGATGAACTAACATTTTACAGGGAAATGCAGCACATTCATATTATTTCTACATCCTGTGTTGTTTATACTGTTAAGATTTTTGGACAAATCCAGTTCAAAGGAAAACTCCAGCAGGTGTTTAAATAAAAAAAAAAAAAAAAAAAGAGTTCCCCTAGTTATTTCATCTTAATTAATTTAATTTTCCTACTGCATCCTACAAAAGACTGCAGAAAATAGAAAGTTTAGCTCAGTGATGGTAAACCGAAGAGCCAGGTCACCCAGGCGTCTCACAGATTACAGCTGGTGACCAACTTTTTAACGTTTTCTCAAGGATCTTGTTCCTAAAATACTCCAACCAGCTCCTAGATTGGACAGAATGGCTCCTGATTGCAATATTAATGTCTTTATGTAATACAATAATGCTGAGCTCTTCTGCAGCACAGTTCCCCCTGGAGAGCTTACAATCTAATTGCTACCATAGTCTTGGTCTAATAGTCTATCTCTATCATATTGTTATTATATAGAGCTGACATCTTCCATAGTACATTGTCATGTCACTGACATTCTCAGAAGAGCTCACAATCTACCCTACCATGATCACAATGAGTCTAATGTCTCTACTATAGTCGATTTGTGCGGGGGGGGGGGGGGGGAGGTAGCAATGAACTCACCAGTTATGGGAGGTGAGAGCAAAATTAAGTACTTGGAGAAAACAACACTGACGTGGAGATAATGCAAACTGCTTGCAGGAATTTGGTTTTAAAACTAATCCCTCATCCCCTCTCAACTAACTTAGAATTGTATTCCACCAGCCCACGAAACCCCTATGCAGTCTTGGCCACTCGGCCAGCGAACCACCAGGCAGATCATTTCAACAGAGCATTGTTCTTGCCACTTACTCTGCCGCCCGCGCTACTTCGCCTGCATAGGAACAGAATACATTGCTAGCCCGCAGGCTAGTGAAGCATCTGTACAGCCTCCGTCCTGCAATGTCACATAAGGGATCAGGTGCAAACTCCCACTGGGCGACATGCTTTGTTCATGTGTACGAGGTTTAAAGACTAATGTACTTATATTGACTCTTACTTTCTCTGTCCTATATCTATCTGTAGATTCAAACCAATATTATTGCTTACATCATCTCAAAATTAAAACTTTGTAGCCTAACCTGATTTATTGGAATGCGTTTTATATTGCAATACATCACAAAGTGCAGTGATCACTAGAAGCTTAATGGAAGCAAGATCAAACAGTTTAACCTTCATTAACATGCCTGTCACTGCCTGGTAATGGATGTAATTCTCAGGCATGTGATGAATAGACATTATAACCAAGCCTCTTTACTAGCTAGTTAATCTGTGTTGTAAACCCAGATTGACCCAAACTGTAATATTCACTTCACAGAACTGATTGCTAAAGCAGGCCAAGGCTTTATCTCACAAAGTGCAAGAGCAAGCAAACGCCACAATAGGTTATTTTCATAGCACAAAACCACTCCGCACCACAGAAAGTAACATTTACACAATAAAGCTTATTGTATAGCGGCTGCGCCACCCTGTTTGGCATGCAAGCGGTTAAAAGGAACACAATATAAAAGGAGTAGGATAAGAAGTGAAATCACCCAGAATTTAGACAAAGGAAGCAGTATTAAAATAGAGTCCTATTGAAATGATTGAAAGGGCCTTATCAGACCCTGTCATATCTCTCTCTGTGCTGGTGCCACTGGAAATGGAGCTGAAAGTCTCTCACTGCTGCACACAGCCAGCTTACCCACCTCACAGCTGACAGCACACATAACAATCAGCTCAACTGCTGAGGAAAAAGAGGTGTAAATAATAAAGGTGAACTAAAGGCAAGCACATACCATTTATATTCAGTCTATTTAGCATTACATCTTCTGCAGCGCATTGCACAGTATGTAGTCTTGTCACTAACTGTCCCTCATAGGGGCTTACAGGCTCACAGTCTAATCCCTTCCATAGTCATATGTCTATCATAGACAAAAGGCCAATTTGGGCCAATTTTGGGGAAGCCAATTAACTTATCTGTATGTTGATGGGATGTGGAAGGGAGCTTGAGTGACTGGAGGGAACCCAAGCAAACACAGGGAGAACATACAACCTCCATGTAGAGTGTCCTGGCCAAGATATGAACGAGGAACAGTGCTGCAAGGCGAGAGGTCCATCCAGTACCCACTACACCACTGACATTTTTAAGGGATACCCGAAGTGACATATGACATGATGAGACAGACATGTTTGTACAGTGCCTAGCACACAAATAACTATGTTCCTTTTTTTCTTTCTCTGCTTGAAAGAGTTAAATATCAGGTATCTAAGTGGTTGACTCAGTCCTGACTCAGACAGGAAGTGACTACAGTGTGACCCTCACTGATAAGAAATTCCCCTATTTATCCCTTTCTTGCTCTCAGAAGCCATTTTCTGCTAGGAAAGTGTTTTATAGTTGGAATTTATTATCAGTGAGGGTCATACCGTAGTCACTTCCTGTCTGAGTCAGGACTGAGTCAGCCACTTACATACCTGATATTTAACTCTTTCAGGCAGAGGTAAAAAAAAAGGAACACAGCATAGTTATTTGTGTGCTAGGCACTGTACATACACATGTCTATCTCATGTCCCATGTCACTTCGGGTATCCTTTAATAATTAGGCTCTTAGCTCTACAAAAACATATAACTGAACGCGAATACTGTATATAAGTACAGGCCCTCCTCGAGTTACAAAAGAGAAAGGGACTGTATGTGTGTTAAAGGGAACCTTAACTGAGAAGGATATGGATGTTTCCCTTAAACAATACCAGTTGCCTGGCAGACCTGCTGATCTCTTTGGCTGCAGTAGTGGCTGAATCACACACCTGAAATAAGCATGCAGCTAATCCAGTCTGCCTTCAGTAAGAGCACCCGATTTGCATGCTTGTTGAGGGGCTGTGGCTAGAAGTATTAGAGACGCGGGATCAGCAGGAGAGTCAGGCAACTGGTATTATTTTAAAAGGAAAAATCCATATCCTTCTCAGTTTAGGTTCCCTTTAAAGGACAACTGAAGTGAGAGGGATATGGAGGCTGTTTACCTCCTTTTTCTGCCTCTTATGCCCCAACTCCCCCATTTTCCCCCTTTGTACCACATGTGCTTCCTCTGCCCCCTTTTCATGCCTACTGCTCCTCCTATTTTTGGTCCCCTGTCCCCTCTTTGTGGCACCTCTGCCTCCATTTACGATGTTGATGCAGGGCCCACAGTAAATGCTTAAAGAACACCACCAGTTCCATCTCTGCACGCTCTTCATTGCATCACCTTTCCTTGGCTATCCTTCTGCAGCGTATCTCATCAGTGACATCACCTTCTGCTGTTTGAAAATTGGGGACAGACTGTAAAAATCAATATTTTCTGACTGAGTTTTCAATCTAAAGATAAGGCCATACCCAAGTCAGTGATGAATTAGCCTGGTAAGCAACTGATCTACTATCCTGTATGACTTGAGTTTGATCAAATTTTAGCAGAAACAATTGATTGCTCAGCACCATTAAAAAAATGGCCTTCAATTCTGCTCGTCCCTGCCACTGAATTAAAATTTACCGCCGTGCCTTATTTTATCAATAGAATGTCCTAAAGTGGTCAGAGGTTCATTGATCAGGCTTGAGAGGGTCAATAGGTCATTGACCAATCTGATCAAAGTGATTGAATCTACCATAAAATTGCAAACGTGTAAAGCCACCTTTAAAAAAAAAGTAAGAAAAGGGTTAAAACAATCCTGAAGCGTAAAATGAAATACTTACCTTAGTAGTGGAAAGCCTCTGAATAGTGCTCCGCCAGGCCACTGTTCAACTGCTGGATCCCTCTTTATCTTTTGGCCAGGAGTGCAGTCATGTATATGCCACACTACGCATGCTCAAATACGGCCCACGCAGGTTGAGCTGAAGGAAGCACTTGTACATGTTTTTTTTCCCACAGTGTATTGGTTAAGGGCTCTGCCTCTCACACAGGAGTCCTGGGCTCAAATCTTGGCTCTTCCTGTTCTATAAGCCAGCACCTAATCAGTAAGGAGCTGGAATCCCTAACACCGCTATTGCCTACTGAGCGTGCCGTAGTGCCTGCCTGCAGCTCAAGCAATTTGAGTCTGCCAGGAGAAAAGCGCAATATAAAAATGTTATTGGTCTTGCTGCAGGGACTGCAATAGCTGAAGGCCCAATCATTGTCATTAGACATGCACCGTATTTGTGGCAAAACCCAAAGGTTTGTGGTTTGGGAGCAATATTTAAAGGTGCTTGCAGAAGTGGGTCTTACTAAAAGTCCAGTAACCTCACAAATTAAAAACGTCTCTCCAAGCAAAGCCATGCAAGCCTGTATGCTTTGAGTGGCAGCCTGGTATTGTTTGTGGAGATAAAGGGGTTTACTTGACCATTGTTGATTTAATTTAATTTTTCAAATGCTTACAGAACAAGAGACAGTAATAACATCACGTCAAAAGATATTCGCAAATCCGCCCTGTATCAATCACCCACAGATGGGATGAATTTCTGACTTGATTTATTGGTTTGTGGGAATTTACATGAAAACAAGGGATTTTCAGCCCCATGTTAGGCAGTGAAGCGTAGCACAATCTGTGCACTGAGTTATGTCTGCAGTTACAACACAGACGCAACTATAGCAGCTCCAACATTTCCAACTTATTTGGTTAAAGTGATGTCACCCTGGGGGTTTCCACTGTAATTTAGTTTTAATTCATGTGAATAACTTAGGTCATATTTCAGCACAGGTTGATAGAAGCCATTAAAATAAGTATTATGAAATAACGCAAACAATTGTATTCCTTGATTTATGTCCTTTTCATTCAGAGCTTTTCCAGTCAACCCTCATTTACCTGTATGAAAAAGGGTCTGTTTTAATTACTTTAATCACCAACATTGAGAACTAGCAATAGTCTAACGCATGTGAATATATATTTGCCTGCTACAATTAAGAAAAAAATTGTAGGACAGGAATTCCCTTGCCTTGCCATATGAGTGAAAGAGCAATAAATTAATGCCTTTTTTATTGTCCTGACCTTCATTTCTCCTGAGACAATTAGGCCCCATTCACACTTGCAAAACGCTAGCTATTTTGCTAGCGTTTTGCTCTGGTGATTTTTGCCGATTATTGCCAAAAATCGCCAATCGCAATTTTCCGCGATCGCGATTAGCGTTTCTGTAGCACTAAACGCAATCGCCGGAAAATGGTGCAGGATACAATTTTTTTGGCGCAATTTGCGTTAATTATCGCCCAAGTGAGAACGGGCCAATAGGTTTCTATTGCACTAGTGCTTTCAAAAGCGCTAGCGCTTGAGCGTTTTGCCGAAATCGTCGGCAAAAGACTCAGGTGTGAACGCGGCCTTACTGATTTTAGACACAGAAGACACACTAAATGTCCAAAATGAGAGCAAAATAGCAGCACATTTATTTGCTGCTCTATCCAGGTGATGTTGCATATTGCTCAGCTCATAATGTTGTGCAGCTAAGTGCGTGTGCCTATTTTTTTTAGAATAAGAACATAAACAGATATAGAGACAGTAAAGCAGTAGATAAGTGATGTGTGGTGCTGAAGAAAGCTCATAAACAAGCCTAAAATAAGCTTTGTAATGCCCCGGTCAATGATTTTACTGCACCTGGTGAGTTAAGCCTTGTACACATGCTAGATGTTTCTTGCCCGAGGTAGCTGGTTGGGAATGCTTATGCCAAATAGGGATGGTCAATGAGATGCAAATAATTTCAAGTTGATAAAGGATTATGCAAATCTTGTATGTAAATTTATACAGCTTGAAAATGGACCAATCAAATTTTACCTCAGCAGGATTTAATTGGTCCATTTTCAAGCTGCATAAATTTGCTTAATGCTGCATTAACTCAAAATTATTTGCATCTCATTGACCATCCCTAATGCCAAGAATCTAGTTTGTGTATAGTGGCTCCGAATGCATCGCCAAGAGATTTTGAGTGCCAGATTATCTTGCCAACCCCTACATAGTGCAGCAGTTGTCGTCCTTCCTCCCCTTCCATAGCTACAGAGCATGTCACTAGCCTAAATATCCATGAGGACTACAGCAATTATAATTTGTCATTTGTCAAATAAATAAGCCGGCAAACTGTGTGAATTTTACTTACTTGAAGGGTTGTTTTTTTAACATCTACTACAACTGATTTTGACCCTGCTCTTTATTTGTATCTCTTTTTATTATGAAATAAAATGCAGATTTATTTAACAGCATTTTTAAAACGCACCTTTTCACTTTAGCCTACCCCCCTCACTGGTGCTCTAAACCCACAGCTGAACTCTGGTCCCCACCTCTACCTCTAGATTGTAAGCCTTTGGGCAGGGTCCTCCTCGTTTCTTCTACCTGTTCATGCACCTCCATTACAATACACCCATCCTATAGATCTGAGTGAACTCTTGAGTGAACTCGACTTGCCTAATCTCCATACTCCCCTCCAGTGACTGACTAAGCATTACCTTGTACTCATAGTGTGCTGCGTGATCTAGTTTGCTTGTATTCCTGTACTGTCAAATTGCTGTATGTCACCCCTAAATATTGTCTGTAACCTTAACTAATGTCCAGCGCTGCGTAATATGTAGGCACTTTATAAATACAACAAATAAAATAAATAGGACTGTAAACTGTAGTCAACCTCTTCTACTTTTTTTTTCTATCCCTGCATTGCTTATTTAATTGAGTCATGTAGTCATACAGATGAGATCACACATGTTAAGAAAAAGCATCGCACTATGGAAATTTAAATAAAACCTAAACCAATTGCTGAAAAAGAGATTCACTAAAAGCAGATTTTATCAGATTAAAATTGTAAGAAATAAAGCCCCTGAAAATGTGAAATGTCCCTTTAAGCATTAATGGTATTTATATGACATGATTCATTGGCACCTATGTAATTTGCCTCTGCTTACCCACTGAGATACACATAAGCCTATAGCCTACTAGCTTTTCTATAACCAGCTTCACCACTCTCATTGAGATTCACAGACAAGGAGAGGATGCGGTGTCTGTTTCAGATCACTTGGTCCAGTAGGCTCTGCAAATACCTGTGTCTATACACTGTACATGTCACTGCTTAAGTCGCCAACTTTGCAAGCTGTTTCCAAGCACCTCAGGCATTGTATTATCTGTCTTCTGCTGGGCATAACCTCTCCTGACAAAGCTCATCTAACACTGACACGGGAATCTGTCTTTTTTTCTATGCTGGAGAGTATAGCACACTGTGTGCTGTATTCCACTCTCACAATGCGTGAAGCACAACCCACATAATTCAAATTTGAAGCAAGTACCCCATTACCATTATCAATATTGAACTACACTATTAAGGCTAAATATGAAAACAAGAGATAAAACCTGAAAAGTAAAGTGAGAATCGCACAAAATGTACACAAAAACAATTCTGCACACAACTTACACTTTCGAGGTTCCAGCCCCTTGTTTGCACATGCGAGGTGCTTTACTGGAGGATTCTGGGTTCTTTGAAGACATGCCAACATAGTTGCAAAGACTTACAGTCAGCTAGGCAGATGGCAACACTGCAAGAAGAGATTAATAACATTAGTCAGCCATTCTCACACCACTTGACTTTACAATCAAGCACACATTGGAAAAAAAAAAAAAAAAAAAAAAAAAAAAACTCTACAAAATCAACCATCCTTACTTGTTTGAAGGGCCAGCCCTTGTTTTGGAACCAAAATTTCCCTATCCCTCTTTCCAATTCCAACTATTTGAAGTATGATTGCTATAAAACAATATATATATATATATATATATATATATATATATATATATATATATATATATATATATATATATATATATATATATATATATATATATATATATATATTTTTTTTTTTAAACACACTAAAGCTAAACTGCGCACGGCAACTTTACCGGCGTATCCTGCATCAGGTCCAAAGGCCCTTTTTCTCCTAAGTTTTCTACTAGGAGATAATTTCTCATGTTACCTTTAAAATAACGTTTCAGCTTTTTGCAATTATAAAAGTACCAAAAAGTAAGTGAAAAAAGCACCATCAACCTCCTTGGCAGTATGATTCTTTCCAGATTGCAGGATATCATTTTTTTCTGCTTTTAGACCCCAAAATACAGGAAAAAAAAAATCACACCCCAAAGAGATGCCCCAGCACCTACTACACATAACTCACCTTCCTGGGATCCAGCAGTGCATCTCTTCCTCCTGTCCTCTGGGGGCACTCTATCTATGGTGAAGTCACCTGCTGTCGTGACAGATGGAGATCTCACCTGATAGACAAGGAGCTTCGGAGGACACACAGAACACGGGTTGCAACGGTTATGATTCAGGGGACGTAAGCTCTGCACGCCAAACAGCTGCATGTTCTGCATGTGCTGCCCCGGTGGTCACTCCAACTCTGGTTCGGGATAACCTAAAACAGCATTTTTTTTCACCCCGCGTGTGGATCGGCAATAACAAAATTAATTATAAAATGAATTTGAGTATTTTCTTGCTCGCTGATAGCTTAAAGGCATTTTATTGGTAAAGTGTGAAAATATTGCCTAGGAGAAAACTGAATTCAATAAGGGCCTTGGACTCTTGTTTTTACTTCAAGTCTCCTTTCAAACAAGAAGAAAAAAAAAAAAAAAAAAAAGACTAAAATACATGCTTTACTTATGTAGCACTTGAGCTCCATGAGCAGAAGCTTATAACCAGGAGCACCGTGGCACAATGAATCTACTTTGTATTAAACCTGTTAAAGAAAATCCGGTGACAACTAAATGACAGATTGTGAAAAGGAAACCAATTGCATGGGTCAGGCACATCTTACCTGTCATCAAATTATATGTTTTCAGGTCAACTAAAGTATTTCTAAAGGCCTAACAAGCAAGAACATCATAGCATGTCCTGAGGTAATGCAGGCTTGCAAGCAGAAGTGTTAATTCCACCGTGACATACATTTTTAGAATTATAGACTTTCCACGGTATGCAAAACACAAGCGATTTGTATCACTTAAACAAAACAGTTCTGCAAAACTGATACAAGTTTTAAAAGCCGAAGGACAAAGCTGTTATTTAAAACCAGGCAGGTGTCTGCCAAGCTCCAATTGTAAACCGTCACTTCCCTTTTTTCTTTATTCAGAGATTCTTAATGAGGTATTCATCCTTTGAAAGATATCTGCGCCACCTCCTTAAGATACTAATTTCACAACAAAATCCTCGTTACAGAGTAATTACTCTAAACGCCTGTCTAAATTCCATCTGTCCTCCCGTTCTCTCTCAAAGGCAAATGGAGGAGCTTGCAGTATGTTTTCTAAAGCGCTGCTCATTTGTTTCTTTTCATTCACTTTTTTAATTAATGTGAGTGTGTGCGTTTGTGTTCGCATTCCTCGTCAGGCAAAAATATGTTGACAGGATACGATCTGCAAAAAAAGCCACCACAGGTATGACTCACGAAAATAATGTCCACCTGATACAGCTGGAAGGTGACATCTATCAACGTGTTGTAATAGGGGTGTCTGAAGGGTCACTTAACTTTATGGAAAGATGATCAGCATTCCCAGTCTCTGATCGCACATCTTTTTGGGCCATTTATGGGCTTTTCACTGGGTACTGAACCATAGCATCTCCCCTTCATAAGAAATCTAACTTTAACTGACACCTCTTGATAGCGGTAACCCTAACCAATAAGGCAATCCTTTCCCTACCCCCTAACGCTCCTTATTGAGAACTAACCCTAACCATATGGTCACCATTCAGCTTCAGTATAAGCCCCAGATCCACCAGTACACAGCTGGTAACCCTTGTTCTGCCGAGTGTCAGTGCTCAAACCACCATGCTGAATGGACCTACCAGAACAGGCTTTCTCAACCAGGGAATTCCAGGGTTCCTTGAGTACTCTGCAGGGGTTCCTTGGCATTTTCCCCCAATTGGAGGGGGGGGTGGAGTATAATAGATCACTATAATAGGTGGTACTTTAACAAGAAGCACTACATTGAGGGGTCAGGAGACAGTATAATGAGTGGCAGTGTAATAAGGGGTAGTTAAATAAACAGCCACACATACTTTTAAAGACCATGCCTCCTCCAAAATAAATGCAGAGGTCCCTCGAGATCAAAAATTTGCTTGCAGGGGTTACATGAGATCCCAAAGTTATTTGCAGGGTTCCTCCAGGGTAGAAAGGTTGAGAAAGGCTGTTCTAGAATCTGGAGTTGCAAAAATCTGATTGGTTTCTAATGACATGACTATATAAAAACTGTGTAAAGGTGCTGTGGAAGAGGTCAGCGCTATTGAATTACTAAATAATCTATTATTATTATTATTATTTCTATAATGCCAACATCTTCCACAGCGCTGTACAGAGTACATAGTCTTGTCACTTAACTATCCCTTGGATTGTGATATAGTTTCTGAGACACACCACTGCACCTTGCACTGGATCTCTTCACATTCATGGACCAATCAGGTGATTGCTAAATACAAAGAATAGCCACTAGTTACCCTTTCCTGGATCCTCTGCCTGCTGACACAACTTAGATTTGTACCTGACTGTAAAAGCAAACAGACCACAGTAACAAAGTTACAAGACAATGGTTTTATTTTAGAGAACATATTCTAGGCAACGACTAAAACTGAACATTAGTTCTAGATCTCAAAATATTAATGTCAACATACATAAAACACAGAAACACTAATCAGGCTATAGGGTTATTTTTAAAAGGATATGGAACGTAGCGTAAACCAATATCAAACAGGCTTTACCCTCCATCAGTTTCCAGCAACCAGAACAATGCATGATGATTGCCAATCAAATGCTATGACTTACTGCATTTTGCCATATGTAGGCTATTTATACAAGGCGAATAACCACATAGCAAACAGCATATGGACAGACCACATCACGCTTTACAGGCTGCAGAATACGTTTTATTAAAAGGGGAAAAAATAAATAAAAAAATAGGAAAAAAATGTAAGTTGCCTCCAGGCTGCTGCTTCTCCACCGTTCAGTGGTAAATGAGTTTCCTTCCATCTCTCTTAACAAGCATGTATGTACACACATATAGGCATTTATTCTTCTGTTTTCCTGCCCAGTTCCCAATAAGGCTGAAGCCACTCACATACAAATAGATAATTATAGCGCTCTCGGGGTTTGTGGCTACAGAGAACTGCTGGCCTCTCACAGAATATAGATTAAGCTACATAACAATAAGAAAAACAAAATAAAAATGAAAGCATACTAGATCTATCATATCTGCAGTTTGGGAGAAAATAGAATTACTTTAATGGCAAAATTATAAGGATCTCAGTCTGCAAGGTCAAACATAGCACCTATTTTTTATATAAAGATCAAAGTGGTGGAGAAACAAAAGGATGCAATAGCTCATCTGCAAGAAAAACTTTATTACTCCTGTAGCCAATGGCATGGCTCCTCCCTTCCCTGCTGCTCACGGCCTTAAAGCGGACCCAAACCAAACATTTTTTTTAATTAAAAATATTTAGTTGCACCACTCTGACACATACACACTCCTTCAAACCTATGATCATTTCAGTGCATGCTTTTCACCCTTTTCTTTTTATAGCTAGGGTTATACTGGGGGCAGCCATTAGCAATTCCTCCATTGCCGGACGCCATCTACTCCACCAGTTTGCCGGAAAAATCCCGGCAATTTGAATAGAAAGGGAGGGGTTCCTCCAATAAATGTAAAATATTTTATATTTGTCATCATGCAGCTGAAAAAAGGCTGCTATTTATTATTATAATTTAGAAAATAGATTTTATTTCTGAAATCTTGTATTTTTAATTTGGGTCCACTTTAAACAGATGTGCAGCACCCGATTTCCTGAGCACCAGGGGTATATACAGTATATTCCGGCATATAAGATGACTGGGCATATAAGACGACCCCCCAACTTTTCCAATTAAAATATAGAGTTTGGGATATACTCGCCATATAAGACTACCCCTCTTCCAACGCACACCAAATAAAAAAACAAAAAAAAACCTAATATACTGGTGCTATGTATGAACAGATACTGGTGCTGTACTGTATGTGGTACCCAGTATACAACAGGATACAGGTGATTGACTGGTTGGATTGGTCAACTCTCCCTAAGCGGATTGGTCAGCTCTCCCAGTCTACCTGTTAATCAGAGCGGTATGGAAGAATAGATTGCGCTGTGCCCATAAAATACGCCTCTTTCACCCTTCAGGCCCACCCTTGTTTCCTCTTTACCTCCTTCTCTGCCTCTCAGATCTCGCACATGTGTGCCTGCGCCGCTTCACTACAGTCCTCAGCAGCGAGATCTGAGAAGCGGTAACAGGATAGGGCGTATCACCCGGCATCAATGACACCTGGCGTATAAGACGACCCCTGACTTTTCAGAAGATTTTAAAGGGTTAAAAAAGTAGTCTTCTACGCCAAAATATACAGTACTAATGTGGTCCTAAGCCAAAAACCAGAAAGTGGATCCAGAAACCTTGACGCGATTCCTAAAAAGAGAGCCAGAGACAAAGCTCAGGTTCAGAAACACGTAATCTCTCGCAGACTCTCCAGCTAATCCGGACCACGTTCTTCTTCTGACATGAGCGTGGCCATGCTGCAGCCACAGGAGCATGGCCGCACTTTACTTGAAGAGGAAGGTGGCCATGATCAAGCCCTTCTTGGTAATCTGTGAAGGGTCCATGCTCTGTGACGGGGGACCAGAGAACAGTGCAGGAAACCTCATTAGGATCCAGAGGCTTCCCTCTTAGGTATGTGATATTGTACCTGAGCTTCAGCTTGGGTACACCTTAAAGAGCTGAAACCCTTTCCTGGTACAGTTAAATACATGTATCCACACAAATGACTTATTTTCTTAATAAGCCAATCCAGCTAATAGCAAACAGTTTGTTGACCACTTGGCCTCCCACTACTGAGGTAAGTATCTAACTTTTTTTCAGGTGTCCATTAAGCGAACCATACACAGTTCAAAAACTGGGGCTTAATCAGGTAGTCATGATTGATGTACCAGCTTCCTTCACTTGACCTTGATCAGATTTCAACTGAAATCTTGTGAAGAACTGACTGACCTGGTGCCGCCACTAATTTTGTGCTGGTAGAAGCAGTACAATGCTGTGCGTCCCCTAATCCTGTGCTGATCCTCCCTCCACCAACTTGACAAAGACTGAAGCTAGCCATATGTGATTGGACAAAAAAAAAACCCCACACACATGGGTATTCTTGACCCCCCCCCCCCCCTCCTCCCCCGGTAACTCTCTTCGTCCACTCAATGAAATTCTAAAGTGACCGAAGACAGTATGAAGTCTGATTGAAACTGGACTGATCTTGGTGGTAACTGGTAGCATTTAACTGCAAGACAATTGAACCGTATATAGACACCGTTACCACTGCACTTTGTCACCCTTTCAGTCAATTGTCTGCAATTGTTAAAAAGTTTGTATATGATAGTGTCAGGAGAATACTGGAAGATTAAATGAACCTGTGTATTGCCACTTTTAGTAAACCAACCATGGTATCTTGTTCTTCCTAATGAAACAAAAGTACTGTTTGTGCTTTTGAGGCTTCCCAGTCCCTTTTCTCTCATTAGTATAATAACATCTATAGCCATGTTAAGAGTATGGAAGGTGACAGGTGCTCTTTAAGAATCATCATCAATCATCATGTGCTGTTTATTGAACATGGAAAGAGTTTATTGGAGAAAAATGCAAAACGCAGTATTTGCGGTTAGGCTTCTGAGCAGCAGTTACACAACATATTAGCTGAATTAGCTGGAGGTGTCCTTAGAAGGGGGTTACACTAATGAACAGAAGAGTAGAGGTTACACTGGACATGCTACAAGGAGGATGTGCTTTCATATTGTCTGCTTTAGAAGAGCTCAATAGCTGGGACACAGTGAGGATACATTGATGGCTACAATCAGCCCTTAGGGGCAAGTTCATTGCAGCTGTTTTGTGAGAGGGATTAATCAGTGAGAAAGCAGAGAGATAGCATCTCTTGACATGAAGTGATCCTGGCAGTTCTGCTAATCATCAAATTAGATTTTCTGCTACAGTTGTCTATGCATAACTAAATCTGCAGTTGATGGGGCAGAGTGGGGGAGGGACTGGGAAGTGTAGAGAGGAAGAGCCACAGGGGGAGGGAGAGATCACAGGGAAAACAAGAGCACAGCCAGCACTGCTAGAAAGCACATGATAGAAGCAGATTTTATATCTCTGATCTCAACCACACATTCAATATCCGCATTCAAAGTAACATCTATGCACAATACGCAGCAAAGTCTTCTGTCGCAGAGATCGTTTAGTGGGCTGCAGTGTTATCCACTTACATCATATATTGATGTCCTTTTAAAATAAAAATACATACCACTTTGATGTTATTTGATTAGCTTTTATATCATTGTTTGAAATCATTAACTGGCCTGGACTGACCATCTGGCAATCATGGGAAGTGGAGGAGGGCTTAGGGGTTTTATTGTATGTTTGTACCAGTGAATGTTCAGCTAGATTGCACTGCTTCAAACTCCCTTGAGGGAGAAGCCAGACAGTAAACTTATACTTGTAAAATTACAGATATTCTACTTCTGGGCACTGGCAGCAATAGTACAATATTGATAATTTGTACTGATATTTTTCAATCAATCACTTAACCTACCTAACCCGCTTCTCACACTACAATAGTAGTACAGAGGCGCCAACAGGGTAATAACAATATTTCTTTGAAATGGATAAAATGAAGCAGGTAGCTGTGGACTTACCCCTCCAAAACAGATACAAAAAATTGCCGTTTTAAGCAAAAATCAGTTTATTTAATACTCCGAACAAGGTGCAACGCGTTTTGCGGGTATATCCCACTTCCTCAGACAATAAATAGGAGCATATCACCAATGCGGTCCGGTACATAGCCTGGCGCCTCTGTGACGCTTCTCACACTAGCACACCCACTACCTACCAGCAGTGGCTGGATAGTGTAATGGTTAAGGGCTCTGCCTCTGACACACACAGGCGACCTGGGTTTAAACCTCAGCTCTTCCTGTTCAGTAAGCCAGCCAGTACAGTAAAGAGTCCTTGGGCTAGACTCCCTAACACTGCTATTGCCTATAAAGCACGCCCTAGTGGCTGCAGCTCTGGCACTTTTAGTCCGCCAGGAGAAAAGCACCATATAAATGGGTCTACCCCTAACACTAACTTACCTCCTTCCCACTGATTCCTCTGCCGATATCAGTGCCGCCTTCCGCTACTAAACACTCCCTCGAACCGATATCTGTGCCGCCTGTAACTCCTGCCCAATTTACCCGCTTTATTTTCTTCTGCTCCGCTCTGATGGTCCACTGTGGCAACCTCTGTGGTGATGGTCTACTGTGGCTGAAGCCCCCGGCAGATGCGTTACCACCATGGGCTATATGGGGAACGCATCTGCCTGTCCAGGATTATCGCAGACTGCGCAGAAGTGCGGATCGCTTACCGCAATGGATCCATTGCAGCCTAACAAGTGTGAACAGCTCCTATTTATGATGAGCGAAGGATAAAAAAAATGTCCTTTCTCTTACTGTTTCTGTTTTATCATTTTATCCGAACAGTTCAGGGTCATTTTAATTGAAAAAAAAAAAAGTGTGAATATGATGTAACAGGTGCAGCTTTAGTGAGCAAACCAAGAAGCTGTGTGATGCTATATGTGATAGGAGACACTGAGCCAAATAAAAATGTGCAGTGTTTACAATGTATTTGTTTATTATGACAATTTGTTTGCATATTTGAGACTTTAGTTGTTAAACAGCCCCCAAGCAGTACATGGTTCCAGCATAAGAACTGACTAAACCTTTGTCATTATCTACAGAACTGAAACAAACAGGGCTCTGTAATAAAGATAGCTAAAATACTAGATAAAATGCTGCTAACTGCAAGATCAAGATACAGGAACTGGACAATCCACTATGGTATATTAATATGAGCACAATTATGGTGCTTATGCAGCGCTGACCCTTATATGACATACCTTCAGCACACGGATTACCGTAAGTCTGTGCTGATAATATTCAGTTCACTGGTTTGTTTTCAAGATGTTAAAAAGTGCGTAGGGTGTAACCTGCCCTAAATCTGTGCACACACTTAAAATATGTGTTAACAGAGGTAACTATGTGAATGTTAAACACTAATTGTACATAGTACTTATCCTTAAAGCTGTGGCAGATTGTACTAAATGGGTCCCTACTGATCCCAAATTAATCCTACTGCTGATGACTAATTTAATGCTAAGAACTGGGACACTGTACATCTCACGTCCCAACAGATGATGCAAGGGCTGTCCTGAGAGAGTTCAGCTGAGAAGCCAACCAGTTACACTAATGACAAGATAAAGGCAGCAGTTCTGCCCCAGCACTCAGCAGACTATGTAGACAAGGAAGGTGTCTGTATTGTCCATAGCAACCCCTCTCATGCTTGCATCCATTATTTTAACCCTATTAAGGACCACAAAAACAATATCAGTAGAATAAAAAAGTTAGCGTACTTTGTGTAAAGAAGAAACATTTATAAATGCCACTTTCTAACATACGTCAGGAAGGGCAGTAGTTACGACTGTTCTTGAGCAGTTTGAAAATCAACCAATTGAATTTCACCTTGGTGGGGTCTATTTTCAAGCTGCATAGGATTTGCATAGGGAGTCTGGCATCAACTGGAAATTTGCATCTCACTGACCATCCCTAATTGCTGTGACAAATCTAGTAAGTAGGTAGTTGCCCGTCTATGGAGCTGATCCTCTGTGTTTACACATGCTAGTGAAAACTCGGCTGAAACAATAATCCTGGATTCTCGGTAGAGACGTCGCAGGATGTGCACAGCTATCCCATGACATCATTTAGTGATAATAAGCATAATCTTTTAATTTTGTGCCATAGGACCTTGCTCACTTGTACATCGCCTGTTGTCCCCAGGGCTGTGGAGTTGGAGTAATTTTGGGTACCTGGAGTCGGAGGTTTCATAAACTGAGGAGTCGGACTCTTGAGTATGTTTGTACCAACTCCACAGCTCTGATAAGTATTAGACTAAGGAATCTGAGTCGAGGAATTGGAGCAATTTTGGGTACCTGGAGTCAGTAGTTTCATAAACTGAAGTGTTGGAGTCGGAGGATTATTGTACAGACTCCACAGCCCTGGTTGTCCCTCCTGTCCTCTCCATTGAACCTCGCTCATTCCCTGAACGGTTTCTGTAAGAATCAACAATCATTAAGTACATCAGTAATTATCCATACAAATGCAGCCTAAACCCTAGTACATACTTTCAATTATGATTGGAAAATCATTGACCAATTTCATCACTTCCATGTAGTGTGAGAGTCAACAGATTTTGGATACTATGGCCTCAATTCACTAAGCTTTATCAAACACTTTACCGAACGTTTGATAATTTACCTCATGAGTAAAATCTAATTTTGAATTCACTAAGGTTTTATAGATTTATTAGACATTTTATCGATCAAACATTTGATAAATATACTACACTTTAGTGAATTCAAAATTAGATTTTACCCATGAGGTAACTTATCAAACATTTGGTAAAGTGTTTGATAAAGCTTAGTGAATTGAGGCCTATGAGTATATTGTGTAGGTAAGCACTCATACCACATGGAGGGAGTACAATTGGTCGGTGATGGGCCAATCATAATTGAAAGTGTGTACCTGGCTTAACACTTAGTCACTGACCCAGCTGTTTTTACTCAAGTCTGACTGCACTGGCTGCACACGTCTACTTATTCCTCTTGGTTTTAAGTTTACCTTTAAATGTGAAATCTGGTGTCCTGATGCTGCATTTACAGAAGCTTACAGTACAAGCCGAGCCAATACATTTGGCTGAGAAGTTTATTGTTGTTGCTTCACAACAACAAAAAAATGAGTTCTAGTTGTACACTGCTGCACATAATGAACAGGAGTCTTCTTGTTTCTGGCACACTAGTCAATGATTACTAATGGCTTCTGGTTATATCATCCAAATTTCAGAGGACCTAAATCAAAGAGCCATTATCTAGCAGCTATTAGGGAGCCGTAGATGGAGGCCCAGACTATGCAACTCTGCTTTAATAAGAATACTCTTCTCCATTACAAACTATTGTATATTTCATATCTATAACATATTCCCTTTGAACTAGATCCATCACAGTGCAGACCAAAAGCGACATTCTCTTACTCTTCATTATTTTGTAACAGTTCAGCACGAAAGATAATTCAGGTGAAGATGAGCAAAGTATAAAATTCCGTGCTGGAAAGTAACAGTCAGTGAGAGAACAATTCCACCTAAGGCTGGCCAAAGGCAGGCAGATGCTCAGGATTGCCCATCCTCAAACCTGCTGCATCACATTTTGCCAATGGCAGCTTCTGTATCGCTCCCATGACAAGTATTCTTTAATGAGAAGAGAATCTCACACAGAGGCCTCCCAGCTGGTGAAATCTCTGTTCATCATAATGAACACTCCTGCCTATGGAAACCTATGTTATTGCCCTCTAGGGTATCCCTAGACATTTGGTTCCTTGTCGCCACACTGCACTGGGCTGTCAAATCTGGCCCACACTCCACCTATCCTCTAGGACTCTAAAGGTACCCATAGATGTAGCATAAAATAACTGTCATATAAGAGTTGTATGTTTAAAAAATCGCATCATAAACAGCAGGATGTGCCACTGCCACACATTATCTGCATTAGAATCTGCATTAGAATTGGTTCTTACTTAGTTCCTTTGCATAATTCATCCTGCAAGCATAAGACAGCTGCAAAATCAAGCTCTCTTTATATGAAATGACTGCTCTACAATATCGCCACTTTCAACATTACATTAAAGCCACACTCCAAGCAGAAATGTTTCCCCAGATCTGTAGATCACTTTTCATTTTTGTCTGTGCATAAGCTCCTTAAATTTTATTATTGTTAACCACTCGACCTTGCAGTGCTGGGTTCCGGGTTCAAATCCCAGCCAGGGCACACACTGCACAGACTTTGTATGTTCTTCCCGTGTTTGTCTGGGTTTCCTCCCACATCCCAAAAACATACAAATCAGTTAATTGGCTTCTACTTAAAAATCATAGACTACGATACATACACTACAGGATACATGCATAGACATTCGATTGTGAGCCCCTCTGAGGTACAGTTAAGTGAAAAGACAATATACTTTGTACAGCGCTGCAGAAGATGTTGCGGCTATATAAATACTAAATAATAATAGCTCTGACATCTTCTGCAACACTTTAGAGAGTCCATAGTTGTGTCCCTCAGAGGAGCTTACAATCTAATCCCTACCATTGTCATTGTCTAGTGTTCCTATCATAATCTGAGGTAAATATATGAGGGGGAATCAATTATCTTACTAATATGCTCTTGGGTTGTGGGAAGAAACCCAAGTGCCGGGGGTTAACCCAGGAAAACGCAGAAAGAAAATATGTATGCAAATAGTCACGCAGGGTATTTTTCCAGATTTTAAATGGACCCCAGAACTACTTGGTGAGAGAGCTATCCACTCTGATACCCATAACCAACCTTTACAAACAGATCTCGATTAAAAAAAATATATGTTTTTTTCATGTTTAAGCACATTTTTCACAAGATTTCACTCCAATGGGCAAAAAGGTTGGTAAAATAATTTTTACACATGTACAGAGAATCAAAGAAGCGTGCACCTTCCGTCTCTGGGTTTATTACCGCATTAGTGACAGTGCCATGATACAGTGATTCTTCATATTCATATAACATATAAACATCGTGCATTATTAGATCTTACATATCCTTAACTCACAGTGGTCCGCAGCATGACCAAGCGCCAGGAGACGCGAAATGGCCGTCGCTGAACCACCTACTGCCCCCCACCCACCTCCACTACGATGACCCACTGACTTATGGATATGTAAGATCTAATAATGCACAATGTTTATATGTTATGTTTAATGAATATGAAGAATCACTGTATCATGGCACTGTCACCAATGCGGTAATAAACCCAGAGACGGAAGGTGCACGCTTCTTTGATTCTCTGTACATATGTGATTGGATTCTTCCATCAGTTGTTTATGCGGAGCACACGTCTCGTGACATATAATTGAGTGCATATAGTGGTGCTCATAGACAGTTGCCTGTGCGATTCATGCTGAGGACTATCTTCTTGTATGTGGGAAGTGCCACACGTCCACCTCTTTCCCTTTTGGAGTAAAATAATTTTTATCAATCTAAATAGGGCCGAGGAAGAAACCCTAGAATCGTTATGACATAATGATGAGCTAGCTCATTTTTATCCAGCTGATAAAAGTGATTATTTGAACAAATTTAAGGAGCAGCTGTCTGACTTCTCTGTTTATCAAAGGTTATCTTATGATCCCCTACCAGACATTAAAGGAGAAGCTGATAAAATGGTATGCCTTCCAAACAAATAATAGCTTAAAGAATTAAGAATGTCCTTATTTCTGAACATCTATTTACACCATTAAATGTTCAATAAAAACATGTAAATATTTAAATATTTGTGTGGTATTAGTTTAAGCAGACTGTGATTGTCTATTGTTGTAATTTAAGGGGCCCATACACTGGTCAATCGATTCTATAGAATCTATCAGAAATCGATTCTATCAAATTCCCCATTCGATCGATTTGCGGCCGATTTCAATCGATTTCGATGGATTTGATCTGACAGGATGAAAGATGTAGGTCGATCTGCTGCTGGCAGAAGGTCGATGGCCCATAGAGTTGCATTGGATCTAATGGTGCAATAATGCATTTTGTTCCTAGTGTGTGGCACACAGATTCCTGTCAGATTCGATTTGACAGGCATCTGCCAGAAATCTATCTGATGTTCGAATCTGCTGCAAATCTGTAAGTGTATGGCCACCTTTAGATGAAGATCAGATCACATTTTATGATCAATTTGTGCAGAAATATAATTTCAAAGGGTTCACATACTTTTTTTTGCTACTGTATTATAGCCATACCAAATGTTTTTTAAGGATAAGTGGGCACAGTTTTGTGAGATAAGAAACAGTAACTGTTCATATTCGAGAAGGGGGCTGCCACAGAGAGGATTAAGTTACCTGGATGACGTTCTCTTGCCTCGGTACTCTTACGCTGCACTTCAACCTACCAACACTTCCTGTTTCTCAGTGGAAGTTGTGGCTGTGAAGCAGGAAGTGTCGGGACAATTTGTGCATAAATCCATATAATTCCAAAGGGTTCACATACTTTTTCTTGCTAATGTAGCTAGCACTCAGTTACAGTTTCAACCCTGGGCCATGTAGCTAGATCTCACACTTCAATCTTAGGTACTGAAAGGGGCACTACAGCAAAAAATTCAAAAATGTAAAATAAGTGCAAACATATACAAATGCGAAGTACGTTTTGTCCAGAGTAAAATGAGCCATAAATTACTTTTCTCCTATGTTGCTGTCACATACAGTAGGTAGTAGAAATCTGTCAGAAGTGACAGGTTTTGGACCAGTCCATCTCTTCACAGGGGATTCTCAGGGATTTATTTATTTTTCAAAAGCACTTAGTGAATGGCAGTTGCTCTGCCCAACTGCCAAAAACCTGTGTAGGGAGCAGGGAAGCTGGCCAACATCATTGTTTAAATCCTTTATCAAGAATAAAAGCCTTGCTGAGAATCCCCCATGAAGAGATGGACTAGCTCAAAACCTGTCATTTCTGTCAGATTTCTACTGCCTACTGTAAGTGACAGCATTATAGGAGAAAAGTAATTGATGGCTCATTTTACAAAGGACAAAACGTACTTCTTATTTGTATATGTTTGCACATATTTTAAATTTTACAATTTTTCGCTGTAGTGCCCGTTTAAGATAAAATCCTATATCTAGGGCACCACTGACTTCCTGAATCACCTTGAAAGCTTTGGAAAGCTACCTGATATTTGCATCTAATGTACACTTGTAAATAGTTTATATACCTTCACTCCTTATGAGGATAGCATTCGGGTTGTCATTGAGGTTCTAGATAAGACAAAGACACCACTAGTTTCTATTCAAGTCCTTGATCTTTGGTGCTAGCTAAAATTGTTGTTTTTTCATGATCATTATTACCTGCATTGCAGTGGCCCTGCTATGGGGTGTAATATGGCTTCAGATTCACTCCACGAGTGCGTACCCTCCAAAGATTAACAATAAGGGATTGTTGCAAATCTGATCGGGTCCATGCTCCTTTTCAAGCAATTGCACTGCCATGCAACCTTCTACAGCCCAAAAAATCCAGCACCGGGTTCTACTTTCTGGCTGGGATCGTGGCCATGAACGAGCACATCCGCATTGGGCATACGCAAGTACGGTCAACGTATTCCCTGCACAACCTCTTCCCTCTCGGGAATGTGTGGCCCTTACTTGCCCATGTCCAGTGTGGACGTGCTCGTCTATGGTCATGTTCTTCGCCAGAAGAAGCATATTCAACCCAGAAGGTATAGTGGGACCCAGGCCTGGATCATTGGGCTAGAGAAGGTTTCAGAAAAGCTCTGGGCCATCCACAGGCTTCCCTCTAGGTAAGTATCTAATGTTATCCTTTTTTTCTCCACTTCTGCACTGTGTTAAGGAATGCTCCAAATATAATCATCCTGTGTTTCTGAACAATGTCTTAACTTGGCTAAGATTCATTGGTGATATATTCTTTATCTGGCAGGAAGGGAACACAGAAGTATGCGTTTATGAAAACTCTCATTACCATCTGTTTCCCCGTCTGAAAAATAAATGTAGAGACAGCATAAAATTAGAGGATAGATATAAGGTGGGTACATGGCTACAGTTGACTTTGGTGGGGTGGAACATGGCTATACTGCTGTGTCCACTCATATTGGAGCCTCCCCCATTCCCAGATTAAGAAGGTCAAACATAAGAATTAAACCTATACTCCAAGGTAGCTTGTATACATACACTGTACAATAGCGAGATGAATTGTATGTCTATTTTATCATATCAAAAACGGACTTTGCAGTTTTTTTCCACTGTCATTAACTGGAAGGCTAGATTTTTGTTTACAAAAGGATTATTTCTAAATCTGAGAAAAAACAATATTCCCATATCTACTTATTATAGCCAGGGTTATTCTTGACTGACCTCTCTTGTGTTTTTTCCAAGAAGCACATCCAGAACTGAGCATGTCGGTTATATCCTTCAGGCTTCATAGCAATGTTCATTTTTTTAAAACTATATAATTTTGTACTGGATGGTTACCAAGATGGTCAACATCCTCAGGTGTAGCCCTTCTGAAGCAAAAGGACTATCCCAGCCAGACTGGAAACAAGCATTCCTGGATTTGCAATTACTCTTGTACAGCCAAAGCAGCTGCATAATCATGGCTAGTTTAGCTGTAGAGTTTTTAACCAAAGGTGTTTTTTCACTGTCTAATGCACCTCTAACAACTTACAGAACAGGTTGCCCTTCACTTAAACAAAGTGTGCGGTTCACCTCAAGTTGCAGCATAACCTTTTAATTCCACTGACTCTATCCACTTGCCCAGCCTCAATTAAATATACATAAGGGTATTATTTATTCAATAAGACTTACTTATGTGAAATATAATCATAACGTCTCAGCAGTCCACCGAGAATGAAGACGGCTGAGTGCCAAGGTGGGAAGGACAGATTGTGGAAGTTTAAAAAGCTTGCTGCCAACATTTTTACAGAAAAGTGTGGAACATATTTCCTGAATAATTCCAGGCTATTTTCACTACATGATGCTCCTTGGCAAAAAGGGAAAAGAGCATATAATTTGGAGAAGGTTAGGACTACGTAGTTAAAATTTAAAGGGCAAAGGCAGGAGAATGATTAACAACCATATTCAGAATCATCTATGTCCTTAAAGTGCACCACTGAAGTTAGCTAATGCTTAAAGGGACCCTGAGTAGAGCGAATGGGTATGCATTTAAGCATGCTCACAAATACTTGGTAATCTCTCACTTACTGGCCCGTTTTCTAAAGCTTTCTCACCCTGGATCGGCCTTGCATTGGGCCGGCGACCCTAAACAAAGTCGCGCTGTGACTCCGGAAGTGCACTGAGCACAATGACAGGCTGCTCATGCACAGATAGGATGAGGAGGATGTCGGGAGCATAGGAGACCACATGATCAGACTTCTGCTTCCGGAGGGCCAGACTTCGCTGAGAGTTGTGGCCCAATGCACTGTACACTGGCTGGACCAAGTGGGTAGAAATCTTTAGAATACGTGGCGGCAAGTGAGAGATTACCACCATGCATTCGTGGGTATGCTTAAATCCATACCCACGCGCTCTGTTCAGGGTCCCTTTAAAACACATATTGGGAGGAGGCGCCTAAAGGTTATATGCAATCAATTCTGATCAGTGTTCTCTCCCAATTTTGCAATCAGGGACGGATCAAGACCAAGTTGCGCCTGGGGCAAGGTCAGGTTTTGGCACCTAAACTGCCATTCATTTTGCCGCTTTAAGAATTCAACAAACTGCGCCTGGGGCAAGATACCCGCTTGCCCCCCCCCCCCCCCCCCCTAGATCCGTCCCTGTTTGCAATTACAGTGGATAATGGCACAATCTTACCTCAGACTGAAGGTATAGAAATGATATAACTTTTTTGCTATAGCAATTATTATTTTGATTGACGCCACACAGGACAATGTGTTTCGCAGGACATGCTTGCTTTTTCAGGTCTATAGTACAGTGTCTTAAAAGGGTTCTGTGGGGGTTTCTGAAGAGAAAAACTGCCACTTACCTTGGGCTTCTATGAGCCCCATGCAGCGGTAATGTCCCACGCCGTCCTGCATCCGCCGTTCCCCGCAGCCGGCACCGGGCTATTATTCGTCTGACATACAGACGAATAATGCGCGTTGCTGTGCCTCCGCTCGCGTCATCTGAGGCTTACTGCGCAGGCGCAGTACAACGAAGCCTTGTACTGCGCTTGCGCAGTAAGCTTCCGATGACGCAGGCGGAAGCGAGCGGGTGCGCGGCCACTCTAGCGCAGCCGCAGTTGGATCCCATGCCGCTTAGACCGGGGCCGGTGGCGGAGAACGGCAGATGGGAGGAGGACGGCGTGGGACATTACCGCTGCACGGGGCAGATAGAAGCCCAAGGTAAGTGTCCGTTTTTCTCTTCCACAACCCACCACAGAACTCCTTTAAAGAACAAGTGACACCCATGCTAACCTAGAAATAAAACAACACATATATAAGTAGATAAATACTACGGTACTACTACTTACATAACAGATGTATTGTGCTATCCATGTAATGATTCCTGTGAATTTTATAAAGGAAAAGCAGAAAATCCTATTCTAGGCGGTGGCCATCTTGCCAAGCTAATGTTGACATCATATCCTCCCTGACTCTTCCCCCCCCCCTCCCTTCTCTTGCTCATTGTGTATTCATTAGCTGCCCTCCTCCCAGAGTCTTCAGACACTCCCACTGAGGTGTATACTAACAACTGCACTGTATTTTTTTATTTACACATCCAATCGCTGAGTCACCTCAGCCTTGCTTGTAAACACAAGTAATCAGAGGGTGTTTCTGATAAGCAGCTAGGCAGGGAAATAAATGGAAGAGGAGGAAAATATTATAGATAGCACTCAACTCTTTGGCACTGTTTGGCACTAGGGCCAGTGCTCCTAAAGTATGTGATAACTACAAACCATAAAAGCAGAAAAAAAGTTTTGCAAGTTTTGAATGCAGGATTAGCATCTTTATCACGTAATACACTCAGACCAGTTGCTGTTGTAATTTGATTTTTATGGTGACAATACTGTTTTAATGCAGCTGCATGCACAGGCTTAGTGCGCCTATTTGTTCTTTGTTTCTTTTTCTTTAATCCAGGTTCCTGAGGTTTGTCATCCAAATTGTATCCACCGGATACCCTTCGCTAATGCTTAAAAGTTATAATTACCTGGATCATCGTCCGAGTAATCTTCCCCACAGTCCTAAATCAGCTCAGTTTTGGCATATAGCCCCACCTCCTTTGCAAGGGGTGGTGCTACACACTGGAGACTGGCTGATTTGGGACTCTGGTGAAGATTATTACACAGGTGACGTGCCAAGTAATCACAGTGTTTAATCATTAGTATACCTCAGGTTTTCCCCACATACATATTACTATAGG
Organism: Hyperolius riggenbachi; assembly: GCF_040937935.1. Classification (NCBI taxonomy): domain Eukaryota; kingdom Metazoa; phylum Chordata; class Amphibia; order Anura; family Hyperoliidae; genus Hyperolius; species Hyperolius riggenbachi. Next base: position 462,411,830 of record NC_090646.1, read on the forward strand.
ACTGCACTTTAAACGAATATGTTTAGCCTAAATGTTATGAAAATGAATGCATGTAGCTTTGCCATCAATATGTAAGAAAAATTTGCATTAAGTAACTTCAAAGAGTATAATCTGATTTATAAGATGATCAGATTTGAGAATTATATTTTCCAATTCATCCGTAAATCAATTGCATACACCCTGAATTACATTTTATGAATGCAGCAATTCTTATGTGACTACACACACACTTTTAGATGAATAGATGATGAATAAGCTGTGAAATCAATCTATAACACGCAGAAACGTACAATACTGTTACATGATTACCTATAGGTTTGTGACCAATGAAAGACTGCTGCACCTACCGCTCCTATAAACAAATCTCGGTGGAGTCCTGCACATGGACCCAAGCTGGGGATCGGTCTCAATCACTGACCAGAACTTATGAACCACGTCTCTCAAACAAGTTGATCCGCTACAAAATGTAGTGACAAAATTTACATTGTTGTTATGCTCATCATCATTTGATCTATACTCTCTCAGTGCTTCCCTGTCCATTCCTCCTACTTCTGCCATGATTTCCAGAATGTACCCGCCCCCTTATTAACCTGGGGGGCGTGATGTTAAATGTATATGTGTGTGTGTGTGTGTGTGTGTGTGCGTGCGTGCGTGCGTGTGTTATGAAGATGCCAGTAACTTCAGCACTTGAGAAAGGGCGACAGCCCGAAATGTAGTGCTGGCTAGTATGCTATGTACTGCTGCAAACTGGATGCAATAAACATCATTGGATAAGTATCCGTTGAAGGTTGAGTCCTTACTGGGAATTCTGAGTCTACTGTGGAAACCAGGGAGTGGTGATGGACCACCTACCCTATTAGGACTCCCCAATACAAGCACCTTTTACACTTGAGGCGGGCAGACTTGTTGTACACTGCAGTGCCACCCTGACAATTGAGCAATGATCATTAAAGCGGACCTGAAATCAGAACTTCCTCTCTGCTCTTAAAGATAAGCCACAGCATAATAATCTTACAAATACTGCAATAAATCTGCAGTGGGTCTACTTCCTGCTTTAATGGAAGCAGACATAGGATTAACAAATACTTGTTTACAAATTAGCTGCTCTGCCGCAGCAGCTAGCGGACACAGCCAAGAAATCAAATAACAGTTATTAGTCACGGATAAGGGGGAATTAGACAGGTTAAACTCTCTAAAAACACATACAGGGTGCATTTCTCTTGGTTTTCCTTCTGTCAGCTGACTGTAATTGTGTGTACAAATCATAGGGATTGGTTCATGTACATTTTTTCTTTGTGGCTGAGGTTGCAGTTTTCTAGAACTCTATGTGACAGCCTAAAACACACTGATCCCCCATCATCCTTGACCCAGGGCTGATATCCCTCAAGGGCTTGTCGGACAAGAGCCTGTCCCAAACACGTGTTGCAGCTTATTATGGCTTTGGTATAGGGATAAACTATTGCAAAAGATATCATCCAATTGTAACATGCCACTGAAAGTCCATGCAGGTCGATGCTGTTCAGATGCTGTACGTGGGTGGTCTTTTGTAGCACTGTAATAGGGAGTGTTCACAGGACTAGTCAGGTATATCAGGTGACCTGCTAATCTCCTCAGAGGATCTTTGTATTTTCCTCATAAACATTCACGTGCTGTTATACCAGCGGCACTAGAGTCCAATTAAAAGCAGATCTGAACTCAGAACTTCTTCTCTGCTCTAAAAGATATGCAAACAGCATAATAAGCTTTAAAGAAAAACATTTCTTTCTTACAGTTGATGCAAATTCCTCAATAACACAGCTGAAATAATATCCTGCATTAAATCTGCAGCGAGTCTACTTCCTGCTTTCACAGAAGCAGCATATTGTTAACAGCCTGTGTTCACAAATTAGCGGTTCTGCCATGGAAGAGGAGATTCCTGAGCTGACACCGCTAAGAGATCAAATTACAACTTGCGATTAGTGACAGATGAGAGTGATGTAGACAGGCTAAAGCCTCTAAATACACACAGGGTGGATTTCTTTATGTTTTCCTTCTGTCTTGTGCAATATGTCATGTCCACTTTAAGCAACACAATACAGCTAAGTGTAGGACTTGCCTAATGCTGCATACACACTTGAGATAAAAGTCTCTGGAAAAGGCAAGAGCACAGACCAATTATACCCCATTCCATGTAGTATGAGAGCCATACTCTACACAGTCTATTCTATGGAGCTGAACTCCCCATCAGATAAAATCTTTGCAAGATGCTGCACACAAAGTTGCCCGTACACATTCAAAAGATCATTATCTGCAAAAGATCTCTTCCTGCAATAGATCCATTCCTTCAAAATGCATTCATAGTCTATGAGATCTGCAGATCATCATACACACCTTGTTTAGCAGGCAATCATCTGCAGATCATCTGCAGATCAGATCCACCAGGATGGATTTTCAGATCTGCAGATGATTGCCAGATATGCAGATAAAGTCTGTTAAACAAGGTGTGTATGAGGATCTGCAGATCTCATAGACTATGAATGCATTTTGCAGGAATGGATCTATTGCAGGAAGAGATCTTTTGCAGATAATGATCTTTTGAATGTGTAAGGGCAACTTTGTGTGCAGCATCTTGCAAAGATTTTATCTGATGGGGAGTGCAGCTCCATAGAATAGACTGTGTAGAGTATGGCTCTCATACTACACGGAATGGGGTAAAATTGGTCTGTGATCTTGCCTTTTCCAGAGACTTTTATCTCAAGTGTGTATGCAGCATTAGGTATGAGGTGGAAGTTTCCCTAACAAATGAAATCCACTAGCTCCCCAAATAATTACCGTAGTCTTTCATGTTGTAGTGTGACTTATTTGCCGCAACTTCTTAGCTCATACCTGCAGAGCCAAGCAACTACAAATGGTAAGGTATGTGCAAATATAAACAGTCTTATAAGTTTCTTGTCTGACTATACTAATACTCTTGCATCAGCTTGCCCTTATCACAAAAAGCCTCTGGCAGCCACTTTCTCTATTATAAAGAAAGAAAAAAAAGTTGTATAACCTTTATGCAAAATGCTAATTGCTTATGATTGTCTGGTCTTTGGGCCTTAGTAAAACACCAGGAACAAGAATGCAGTCTGTGGAGCCAGAATACCTGAACCGTATACTCAACCTGGGCAACTGATGTAGAAATTATTAAAAGACAAATAACCACAACAATCAGGAAAATGGCCGTTTTCATCTTCCTTTCAGTTCAGGTGTTTAGGTCTGACATAACCCAATATTGTCTTAAAAAACACATCACAATGGCATGTGGGAGCTAATTTATGAAATCCAGAAGCCAGACATATTTTTTTGAAGAGGCAATGCCATTGAAAACAGAGAAAATAAAAATCAAAGTATGGCACCAGTTGTAATTTTAGGCTGCACTGGCTACCTGGCTCCTAGGATTTGGCCAGTCCTGGGCTACATGATGGTTAAAGGCTTAACATTCTTAGTTGTAGGCAAAAGTTTAATATCCCCAACTCCTCCTCCTGAGGACTGTGAAGCAGCTTTGTATTAGCAGCTGTGAAATAATGTTGGAACAGAGACAATATTCTCCTTTTATAGATTAGCAGCGTTGTGATTAGCATTGCTTCAGGGCTGAATGACCCTGGACTGGGGCTCCTGTTATAATGTTAGTGTGTCCTTACACCAACCCATACAGCATCTCTGAGAAGTCACTGGTTACCATGAAATCAAGTTTAGTCTAAATCGCCTGACTGATATTAGTCTTCATTAAAAAACAACAACAAAAAAAAACAACAAGCAAACAATGATAAGACTCAAAACAGCTCTGTGTATATTTTTTTATACAGTGCTAATGCGTTTTGTACCGTGTATCGAGCCGCACGATAGATTCCGGCGCGTCCCCGCGGGGACCCGATCAATTCCCGCGGGCAGCTTCTTAGCTTTCGCTCGTTTATTCTTTTGTCCTGCCCGCCGGTATCGAGCGCGGAATCGATCCGGCGGGGTATCGGACACGTCGGAAATTATCAATCAAGCCATCCGCAGCTCGATTACATGGTACAAACGTACCCGTGTATGCCCAGCATAAGGGTGCTCATACGTTACTCGATTTGTGGCACATATCTGCCTGATTTGATCATAATGATCGAATCTGGCAGATGTCACAACATGGCCACCCGAACAAACGTTTTTAAAGGATCGCTTGAATAAAGACAAAAGACAACCGAGAGCCCAATATAGTGTAGTAATTCGGAACAATGGTGGGTGAATATAAGAAACAATGATTATACTCACAAACAGGGGTCGCCGCAAAGGCAACCACTGGAAAGGCACGTGGGGAGCATTAGAACCTGACCCCACTCAGGTTTAAGAAGTCGCTCTCTGTAGATAGGAAAGGTATGGGGATACACCCCTCCACCAAGGGTTGCCTAGACTGATTGTAGGTAGGTATACAGAGGTGCCAATAAGGATAAAACGGTTTTAAAAAACGTTTAAAAGGGGAAGTATGGTGGACTTACCTCCCTCGTAGAAAAAACAGGCAGTGAAACGTTACTATAATTCACAGTAACTGTAATGAGATACTCCAAAGGTGCAACGCGTTTCGCAGGTCATGATTCCGCTTCATCAGGCAATACATTTGGAGAATGCAAAAGGGGGTTTGTTTTTTAAAGGATCGATCAGCCATGCTGGAAAATCTTGCTCACAAGAGCTAGATCGGGAGCGTGGCAGTAGCGTTGTTTAATTTCCTGACAACCAATAGAGCCCACCAGTCCCCCTCCCCCCCAAGTGTATGTGTACCCCCTCCCAGCCCATGGTGAGTGCTGCAGGCTCCTTTGTCGCTCTGGGGCAACTCCTTACCCTCTCCTGTGTCCAGCTTATTTTTGAATTGTAACCGCAAGCACATAATGTCACTACATGCACCAGTGTGACGTGGTACAGACGGTTGTGGTGGCAATACAAAAACACACAGGAGGAGACAAGAGGTTGTGCCAGCGTAACAGGTGAGCATCCAACATTCACCACAGGCCCGGTGGATGGTGGGGGGGAGGGGCCACATATACTTAGGGGGCAGCCCGACAAGTGGAGGCAATGCTAGGTCAATTTTTATGCTGAAAACTATTTGAAATCTGTCTGCAGTGTGTGAGCAGATACGATTAAGCTGGCCATACACTGGCCCGATTTGCGCCCGTTTCGACAGCAGATTCGATCACTGGGATCGAATCTGCTGCCAATCGTTCACGCTACACGCCGAATTTCGATCCATTTGTCCGATCCCGTCGATCGCGCCGTGCGGAAAATAACCGTTGATCGCCCGCAGATAAAGAGCACATCGCTAGCGGCGTTCGAGTGCCCGACGCAATAGAGCCCGCATACATTACCTGCTCCGCCGGCGCGACTCCAGTCTCCCGGTCACCAGGTCCGGCATGCCTCACTTCTTCTAGCCCGGCAGGAAGTTTAAACAGTAGAGCGCCCTCTACTGTTTAAACTTCCTGCCGGGCTAGAAGAAGTGAGGCATGCCGGACCTGGAGACCAGAGCGCAGACAGAGCAGCGGTGACCGGGAGACTGGAGTCGCGCCGGCGGAGCAGGTAATGTATGCAGGCGGGGGCAGCAGCAGCAGCACCACCACAACAGATTGTGAACGGTTTAAGGCTGAAATCAGTTCATAATCTGTTTGCTGTAAAGGTAGCCATACGATCCCTCTCTGATCAGATTCGATCAGATAGGGATCTGTCTGTTGGTCGAATCTGATGGCAAATCGACCAGTGTATGGCCACCTTAAGAGAGGGATCTATCTGATGGTTGATCTGATGGTCATTGCTTAATGTATGGCCACTTTCACACAAGTTCTGTATAAGTTCTGCTTTGTTACAGTACTAAGACCAGCTCTTTGTATATTCTGCCTTGCTGTGGTGCTAAGACTAGCTCTGTGTAGGTTTTGCTTTGTTACAGTACTAAATTGTTCTGCTTTTTCTACAGTAATAAGACCAAGCTCTGTGTATGTTCTGCTTTGTTCAGCAGATTACTAAATGGTTTGGTTTTACTCCATTTAGCATTTCAGAGACAGGCCTGTATAGGACTCCTCCAGCCATAAATATATCTGACGGTTACTTTATTTATAGTGTCGAACATAGCACTGCTAGTCATAACATGCAAAAAAATAAACAATATGAAATGATGTCTGCACTGTCAAAAAGCAGAAAGGCTACAGAGTTAACATTAGTAATATGGGCTGGATGATTAGGACATATGGTCCTAGTGCTAAACCTTAACAGCCAGAGGATCATCTATAGTTACCTGCAGTCTGGCTACCTTCCATTCCAACCTACAGCAGCTTATTCCACTCCAGGCACACTGTACTTCTACACTGACGGAGATGAACGAAATCACTTCCAAGCTAAAAAGACTGTGCAGCATTTTAAATGATCACAATGACTGTGAAATGCATTGCTCCCGATTCACGAAATAGTACTACCTATAGGCATTCACTGTACTAAATGTTCATTTCTGCTGTATCACTACAAAATGATGGTGTATTTACCCGAATATTTCAGACCACCAGACACCCACCATGCCAGCTGTAGCCTGACTTTTGTAGAATGACCTCTACAATCATTCGCAGCAAAAATAGAATTTATTAAACTGGAAAACCACTGTTTGTTGGAGAGCGAGGAGAACGCTAGCGCATGCAGCTGAATGGAGCTGCCAACTTTGGGAAAAAGTTGTCCTGTGTAATACAAGCAACTATGGAAAGATGCATACCATTTTGAAGCTCTCTTTCTCCTCTTTCCAACGACACATAAACCGCCGCCCTACGCCTTTTAGTTTTCCATATTTTTGCGATTGAAATCGCGGCAGCCGCAATTTCGATCACAAAAATAGCAAAAACTAAAAGGTGTAGGGTGGCGGTTTATATATAGTTGGAAAGAGGAGAAAGAGAGCTTCAAAATGGTATGCATCTTTCCATAGTTTCTGCACTGCTCGGAGTCCCTTGAAATTGAGAGCAGAGATCTGTCTGTGAGGGATAAACAAAGCACACGCACAGAGCCTGCAGGGGCGTGGAGGGGGCGTGCAGAACTTCTCCCTATCTCAGCAATGGCAGCCCATTCCTCCCTGGGTCGACAAAGCTTGACAAAGAAAAGATGATTAGATATATTACAGAGACAGTGCAACTAGAAAAGGCTGCAGTAATCCAGACCACATTAGAACAGGTATAGGAACGTATAGGATAGAAGAAATAAGGCAGAACATTTTGTTACAGAGTCTCTTTAAAAGAAATTAAATATGGCAGCCTCCATATTCCTCTCACTTCAGATATCCTTTAAGGCTAACCAGCAGCAGTCACATACTGCACCTTTAAAAAGGTCTAGTTTGGCTGTTCTGAATAGCCTTCTAGAAAGGAAGGTATGGCTGAGTTGCCACCCCCACATCGGGATACAGGAGGAGACATGTATGTGAGGAAGAGTGTGAAAATGTAGCCAACGGTAGAGACCGACAGGTAAAGTATTCATGCACGGGCACATTTTATACTAGGGGGACAGCGACAGGGGCTACAAGGTGGCATCACTAGGCTGATTCCCTCAAGATTTCATGCTCAAATCGATCGAGAATTGGCCTGCGGCGGATGGGCAGCTGACAGATCTCTGTCCAATCACATTTCATCAGAGAGAGAGATTTATCTCTTGGTTGAATCTGCCCATCATTGCTAGATGCACGGCCACCTTCAGTTATGCTTCCCATTCTTGAATACATAGGATAGTACATTTCCTTTAATTAGGAATCTGCAACCTTCTCCTGGCAGGCGAGTGCATTAGATGTGTTCCAAGCTCAAGAAAATGCCTGTTAGCAATATCTGAGTACAGGAAAAACAAGAGTCAGGCACCATCATCCAGCAGTACTTGAATCCATTAGCACAGTACAAGCATACATACACAGCAGTCGGATGTACTGTAGGTGGTGTGAGATACAGGTACAGGGGTCAGCAGAAACAAAACTCTAGGAAGAGGGATGAGGAACATCAATAGAGGAAACGGTCCCTATTTATTGCCCACACTAGGTAATCCGTTTCCTGTACGCCCAAGAATCACCTTCAGGGGGGGTCTCACCCTTACCAACATGTTGGTTTGTGTTCAGTACATCTCTCTCCGGAAGCCTTTGTGGCTGTGCAGCAGAACTATGACGACAGGTAAATCACTGGTGTGGGCAATGCAATGTGCGCCCGCAGCGATATACGTCCCCCTCATATGCATCTGGGATCAGTCACAACAGAATCGTAGGATTGTGTTACTTGCTGCATCACCTACACAGTCTGTGTGATCCTGTGCCAAGGTGGCTCATGTACATGAAAGCAGATGACCATATGTGATATAGCTGTGGGCAAAGATGAGTGACTGGCGCTCTGCATCCCAATACATCAGCAACTCTTTGTTAGAGATGCAGAGTGACTTTTTGTCACGGTAACCATAGGGTTTGAAGCATACTTGGCAATGCTGTGCGTAACATTCCTGTGTCCATTTATACGTACAAAAATGAACAAGCCTCTTAGCAGGGCCTCATTATTAATTAAATGTTAATCTAAAAAGCAATTTACGCCAGTGCTCTTATGACATGCAAGACTACATTAAAACACATCTAACTTTCATGGCTTGATTTCCCCTTACAACCAACTCTGCTAAACACATTTAGTTAAACGTCACCTTTCTAAGGGAGCAGTGGATCTCCAGGACTAAACCCAAAAAAGAAGACATAAAAACCTCCCAAACATCCAAGATGTCAGCATCACCTATAATAACAAAAAGGTCTCTTAAACAGAGGTTAAGAGTTCATTGCAAATGCAACTTATGCAATACCTTGGGGGAGTGAGGGTGGCCTGGGCTGTCAGGCTTGCCAGAGATTGCCTGATGGGGATGATGGAAACAGCCGAATTCTATGGAATTCTGCCTGGTAAATCAGAGTTTTGTAAAAGTCTGACAATTTCGTTGCAACTCTATAGCGTCTATTTTCACAGTTAATTGCACTTTAGCAGTTGGCATGGATGACAAAGGGTTAAAGAGGGTGGAGGGGAGGTCCAGGTTGCTTGTTTTCTTAAAATATAAACAAATGTATACATATATCAAAACCCAAACTAGTTACGATTAGCAATCACAAATGGCTGTGCGTTTGGATCGCAAATGAGCGCACAATATCCGGTTTGCCCCCCATTGAGCCACTGATACCGTTCACTATAGTGAATGGACCAGCGCTGCGTTTAAAAAAAAAAAAATGAATGCAGCAATGCAATATCACAACACACTACTGCACAGCACATAAAGCGAGACCCTCAGACAGTGCAGTCTATGCAGTTCTGATGTTCTTGCGTAAAATTATTTTCTAAAACTAAAACCATACAGTGTTTTCAAAAACTTTAGAGAGTGTTCCCACTAATGTCAGAATTCCATGAAACAACAAAACTCAATTTTAACTCAAAACACAAACTTTCAGATGCAAATGTTAGTATACAGTAATTAAGTCTGTTTATAATATTTTATAATGAGGTCCCTATTTAATTTACTTTTACTTATTTTCAACAATTTACTTACAAGACTGAATTTTAGCTCTTTTTTTTTTTTTTAAGAATGTCACCTGCAAATTGTCTTTCTATACTGACCATTCCCATCCACAGTAGGTCCAATGTGTTAGTTCAGGTAGTGATAATCTATATAAGGAGTATAACCAAGTACAGAAGGATACTATACAAGTTAAAGGAATACTATCGATGTATGCATTTATTTTTAAATGCTGTATGTTGTAGCACACATTAGGACAAGTACTAGGAGCAATTTGATTCCTCACACAGCTGTTCCTCTCAGCTGTAAAATCCTCCGTCAGTTTTGGCCGTCAGTGTTTGATACAAATGTATCTATATGCTGACTGCTCCCAGAGGGCTAAGCTCATGTCTGCACAGGGGAGTTGCTATCAACTCCTCAGTTTATAGTTTAATTATCACCTTGCTGAAAGAATCTTATTGATATGGTGGTAAGGGGTTAAAGATTCTAGCAATGTGTGTTTATTATCTTTGCTTCTCTTGACTGATAAAGATACTAATAATGCTAATTGTAGACAGTGGTCTGCCCCTCTCAGCAGCTTGTAAAGTGGATGCAGCCTGGAGTGAATCACCTCAAGCAGGCAGCCAGTCTGAGTGTAAACACAGACTCCTGGTATAGCTAGTTATATTCCAGCAATATTACAGCTCATTTAGTTACCTGTTACCACCTCAGATCAGCCTATTTCTCCTCATGTCTGCTGATTGCTGTGAGTGACACTGAAATATATTTGTGAGCTGTGTGACAGAGTAACCAAGCAGCTCAGGGTGACCCAAACTACTATGAGCTGTGTGAGAAATGAATTTTTAAGCAGGGATAGCAAGAGAGAGACCTGGGTGAATAAATAAAGTGCCCCTAGCACTAGTGGTAATGTGTACACTAATATACAGTATTAAAAAAAAAAGTCGTTTCAATCGATAGTACTCCTTTAAACAGAGATCACCTCGCCACACACTGCAGCCTGTTTATTAGCATAGGCCAGCGATCTGTACACTTGGCTCTCCAGCTGTGAAGAAGTCCCACAATGCATTTGCCTTTATGAATCATGACTGTGGCTGTCAGACTCCTGCAATGCATTGTGGGACTTGTCGTTCCTTAACAGCCGGAGAGCCAAGTTTACACATCACTGGCATAGGCAAAAGGTACCTACTTTTAATGTACACACTTGGGGGTCGCATGCTGATACACCTGAAGCGAGAGGTATATGGAGGCTGCCATATTTATTAACTTTTAAACAATACCAGTCGCCTGGCTATCCTGCTGATCCTCTGCCTCTAATATTTTTAGCCATAGACCCTGAACAAGCATACAGCAGATCAGATGTTTCTGACATTTCTGTCAAATCTGAAAAGATTAGCTGCATGCTTGTTTCAGGTGTTATACAGACACTGCTGCAGCCAAACAGGCCAGCAGTGCTGCCAGATATTGTTAATAAGGAAATAAATATGGCAGCCTCCATTTACTTCTTGCTTCCCTTTAAAACAGGGCTAAAATCGGAAAGTATATTGCATCCAGCGGCATAGAAATAGGGGATGCAGAGGTTACCGAAAACGCGCATGAATCCGCTTGCAAACCGCTCAGACAAAACGCTAGCCGTTGCGTTTTGCGTTTGCAGATTTCAGTGGGTTCCAGGCCTTAAGGTGGCCACTAATGATCCAATCTTTTTCATCCAATCTTACCATTTCCATGTATAATAAGGGAAAGCCTATAGTATTCATTCAATATTTTCTCTCAATTTACCCTTCTAGTACATAGATTTGGTAAAATTGGATGAAAAAGATTGGATCATTAGTGGCCACCCTTCTGATTAAACCTCTCTGACAGAGCAGCTGTCCTTGGTAGGTTTGGGGGCTCTATACCAATGGAATGCTTTGGGCCCCATGTAAAACTCACACTAGGGCCCCCAAGTTCCTTAGTTATGTCACTGATTGCATCATTTATTAGAAGTCATAACTACCATATCTATTATCTTTTTTTATTAGTTGTCTAATTATTCAAGAGAGTACCTAAGCAGCTCGGGGTGACCCAAACCACTTGACAGTGCATAGGGGGAATAAAAGACACCGAAAAGCCCTCCTATTAAAAATCAATGCTTGGTGTATTTTGCCTTCTTAAAACAGAAGGAAATTTGCAATAATTCAGCTATAAGTGAACATTTGTGGTTATCCACAATGCACCGTTACTGAATATGCAAATTATCTCTTCACCCCTGTACGCCAGGCTAGCATCCAGAACCGCTGGTGTATAGCAAGCCTATAGCTTTAAATTTTACAGAGCCACAGGAACCCCACATGTAGACAGCCTTTTTCGGACTTTGGGACCTCATCAGTACATGGCAGGGATTGATACGGCTGTATGAGATAGGGCTTGGACCAGTAGAACAGAGTAACCATGCAGCTCGGGCTGACCCAAACCACTAGGAATGTATAGGGGGATAAAAGACATCCAGTTTTGGAAGAAATCCATTTATAAACCCCAAGATATATCTGTTGTACCCTCCATATACGCAGTGGGTAGGCAGTATTGGTGTAGCTGTTTTGGAGCATATGGCTGTCTCTGGACCTAAGTGACATCCAGCAGTGTTTGGTGAAACTATAAACCCACATCTCCTACAGTACCCTCTCTAGCCACATTTGCACGGAGCAATGAAAGTAAATCAATGCAATGGATTGGCTTTAATACAGAGACAGCAGACAGGAGCCATCTGCTTATCTACAATATTGTACACAAGAGACTTCAAATTAACCTGTTCTTTGCCAAAAGCAACCTGCAATGCAGAGATACAATTCACCAATGGCAGCAAAAACAGCTCAGAACAAATTGTGTCTGTCTCATCTGACATCGCAAAAGTCAAAAAGCCAAAAGTGTAATTGTTTTAAATTAAGTATAGGCTGGTCATTATTCAAACAAAGATCCCCGAGCCCGTATACCAAGTACGGTATTATGAAACATATGCAAGAAAAAACAAATTGCACATACAGAAGTGACAGGCGGCACGTGAGGATGACTCAGAATTAAAAATAAATAAATAAGCTGTAGCTGTTATCAGCGGAGACAAATTAGGTTTCATTATCTTTACAATGAAAAAGGAAGCCATGCGCTTGCTGCTGTGCGGGTTTTTGTTCCGCTTATCTCAGAGTAAATTTCTACTTACGGTAACTGATTCACTCCTGTGAGAAACATGGATGCTGCCATTGCTGACCTCCTAAAAACACCAACTGCCAGGGCCAGGCTGTCATGCTGATCAGGCTATCCGGCTAGCTGGTTTTTAATGGGGATAATAAGGAAGGATTACGGTTTGGTTGCCCATGGATTCACCCAGATCCCCACCAACAACAGAGAGTGGACCTGCTAAGCACACTCTGATTACCATAGTGTACTAATCTTTAATGACACAGACCAAACCTGTCTTGGCTAAAGTGGAGCTGAACTCTTGCACAGGATAGAAGGTAAACCGATAAATGCACCCTGTATGTATTTATAGAGTTTAGCCAGTCTAATTTCCCCTTGTTTGTGACTAATCACAAGTTGGAATTTGATCTGTCACCTAACTACCATGGCAGATAAGCTCATTTGAAAGCACAGGATGTTAACAATATGTCTGCTTCCATGAAAGTAGGAAGTAGAAACAGTGCAAATTTATTGTAGGATTTGTATCAGCTGTAGCAAAGAACATTTTGTGTGTGTGTGTGTGTGTGTGTGTGTGTGTGTGTGTGTGTGTGTGTGTGTGTGTGTGTGTGTGTGTGTGTGTGTGTGTGTGTGTGTGTGTGTGTGGTGTGTGGTGTGTGGTGTGTAAGTAATGGTATTTGGCCAACAACGCAAAAAGTTCCACAGCAATCGGCGACAATTTGGCCTAGTGCACACCAGAACGGTTCTGCTGCGGGTTGCGATCCGCTTGCGGGTGCGGATCCGCTAGAGTAATGTATTTCAATGGGCTGGTGCACACCAGAGCAGGAGGCGTTTTGCAGAAACGCATACTCCCGGGCTGCTGCAGATTTTGGATTGCGGATGCGTTTCTGCCTCAATGTTAAGTATAGGAAAAACGCAAACCGCTCTAAAAAACGGCACTTCAGAGCGGTTTGCCAGGCATTTTTTGTTACAGTAGCTGTTCAGTAACAGCTTTACTGTAACAATACATGAAATCTACTACACCAAAAACGCTTCACAAAACCGCAAAACGCTAGCTGAAACGCTACAGAAAAATAAGAAAAAGCGTTTCAAAATCTGCTAGCATTTTGCAGATCTGCTAGCGGTTTTTGGTGTGCACCAGGCCTTAGAGTGCACCCGGTGCAGTGCGTTCCTACAGGCAACAGTATCTCAACAGCATGCGGTGCATTACCACACAACTAAGCATTACAGGTGCCAGTGAAGCATATTTTTTCATTGATTGTATGCTTTACTGTATGTGATGCAAAGGTCAGATTACATGCGGAGTGACATTTTATTCCTGTTTTTACAAGGAACGCAGCCCAGCTCTCGCTGTGAACCTAAAGTACAGCATCCTGCATGTGAGGCTGGATAGGAGTCACCTAATCCAACCACGGGCCAAGGCGACAGCAAAATGTATCAAAGATCTGCAATCAAGCATGCCAGGATTAAACAACAGGTTCTCTATCATGCAAGCCACAAGCAGCATCACATAGCCACAGCTGCACTTGCCTGTCCACACACAGCAGCTACAGTGCGCAGTGAACTCGAAGACTATATGCGCTTTGAAATTGAACATATGTCTTCATTAATCGTTAACCACAGCGAGTTTTACTACAAGGTTAGTGAAATAGCGGTCACACAGTTTCAGCCACAGGCTTGCCCCTGCAAAAAGAACTCTACAAAAAAAAATATCCAGAAAACCCTAGAGTTGATACAAAATGATTTCACGGCAGCTGTTGTGCACCACCGGCAAACCAACCAATATTTCACTAACTTTTCAGCAATTCTTGCTAAGGCCTGCCAAGGCCCAAGAGAGGCCTGGAAACTTTTGCCATCTAATCACATTGGATTTCTTTTCATCCAGGCCAGGTTTGCTGGGTAAATGAAGTTCTCAGCTGTCCTCTGTTGTTCTCCAGCCGTGAAGAACTATAGTACATCACAGCCCACAGAATTTTCAAGACTTTCCAGCTGACCTTGCTCTGTGTAGTTAAATGTCAGAAAGCTATGGCTGTACAGAGCTTAGCATATCCGCTGATCTGGGACTTGCTGGTACTAAATTACATTAAACTGATTAATGGAAAAGATAAATTCAAAGAGGTTTGACTCCCTATTTAAAAGAAGCAAAATTAACAGGAAAAAATATAGAGCACTGCGACAGATCTAGAAACAAATATTCATTTTCAGATTTTAAAACTATATTGAATATATAAATGGTGCGCTGGCTGATATTTACCAAATATATGACCATTGATGGGGCAAGTGCCAACCCTTCCCAGCTGTACAAAACTATTACCAAGGCCGGATCCACACTATAAGCGCTGTTCTGAGCGCTTTGTGATTGAAAAGTGCTTTCTGAGCATTTTTTAAAAATTTCTCCCATTCACTTTCATTAAAATCATGGTAAGAAAAATCACAGAGATTTTGTGTACACGAAAAATAGATAAAAAAAAAAAAAAAAAAAAAAAATAAAATAAAAATCGCAGAGATTTTTACCGTGATTTTAATGAAAGTGAATGGGAGAAATTTTTTAAAAGCGCTAATCAATCACAAAGCGCTGAGAAAAGCGCTTATAGTGTGGATCCGGCCTAAAAAGGCGTATCATCAAACATACCTTTGACAGAATTGCCAAAACAGATCATCACCTAGAGGGAAAACAAACACACACACTCACACTTGCCATAAGTAAAACTCATGTTACCCAAGCTTTTGACTTCTTCTACTTGCTAATTGAAGAGTTTAGAAAAAAAAGTCTATGGTATTCCCTCAGAAAGCCAGTGAGAGAGAGTGGAAGCAGGAGTTTATGTGGACACATATTAGTTGATGTGGTGAATGACCAATATCTTCTTGATATTGATAATTTAACACCTTGTCCACACTATTAGTTTAGATCTCAGAGATCCGGTCTAATATCATCCAAACTGCTGCAGCCACTAGCTTTGCTCATGTAACTAAGGCTGACAATATTTGGTTTAAGCTGACCTGTTTTTCATGTACTAAACTAATAACACCAAAATGAAAATAGTTCTGCTTTTCTGCTGAAAGTCAAGATTTCTAGGGAACATATTTCTGCTGATTTCCTGCCAGTAACCCCGCCATAGGTTTGCAACCAGCACTAAAACAATTGTAAACACAAGGCAATGTATAAATTCTCTCTAGATTCAGGACACAGGAGTTGGGTTATTTCTGAAGTTTCTGCTTATACACAAAACTGTATAGCTGCACTGTCTCTTTAAAGATCCCACTGCATTGCCAAAACAAACCAATTTTTATAAAAAAAAAAAAAAATCCCAATAAGAATATATTGTGCAGCACTGTGACAGCACAGTCTTTTCTTCGGTCTCTGGCCCTGTAGTTTATTTCCACCAATGACCATGCCTACCTGGACACTATATGTTCTCCCTATATTAGTAGGAGACTTTTACTGCTACAGAGTTTGGCCTTTTTCTGCAAAGTGGCAGGACTACACACTGGAGCTCATGCCGATATGGGGCTCTGGTGAATCCTAACCTCCCTGGCCTTCATTTTCTGCTGGATTTCTGTGCAAAAAGTGAGCCAGTTAATTTTCCTAACTATTTTTCCTGTAACTTACCAAAATGTGTTGAGCAAGGGTCTAGTGTACATTTTGGTCTTAAAGAGAATCTGTATTGTTAAAATTGCACAAAAGTAAACATACCAGTGCGTTAGGGGACATCTCCTATTACCCTCTGTCACAATTTTGCCGCTCCTCGCCGCATTAAAAGTGGTTAAAACAGTTTTAAAAAGTTTGTTTATAAACAAATAAAATGGCCACCAAAACAGGAAGTAGGTTGATGTACAGTATGTCCACACATAGAAAATACATCCATACACAATCAGGCTGTATACAGCCTTCCTTTTGAATCTCAAGAGATCATTTGTGTGTTTCTTTCCCCCTGCAGCTATCACCCACTGAAGTGTCAGGCTGATTCTTCCAGCAAACAGCTCTGCCTGTGTTTGTAATTCCTCAGTATGTGAAAGCCCAGCCAGCTCAGAGGACAATTTATCCAGCTTGTAAAAGAGAAGAGAGAAGCTGCCCTAATCTAAATAATACACAGGCAGTGTGCATAGAGGGGCCTGGAAGGGGGAGTTCATAGCAGAACCACAACACTGAAGAACTTGGCAGCCTTCCAGACACAGGCCGACAAGTCTGACAGGGGAAAGATACATTGATTTATTACAGAGACTGTGATAGTAGAAAGTGCTGCAGTAAGCCAGAACACATTAGAATAGCTTTTGGAACTTGTAGGATGATAAAAAAAACAGGATGCAATTTTTGTTACGGAGTCTCTTTAAGGCCCACGGTATACAAATGTCTCTCAAAACAGGCGACGGAGGATGGTTTGTGCAACAATTGCTCCATGAGTATGCAGCGTGGGACATAGACTGTCTGCAGATAAGTCCTAGCACGAAAGATCAAACCGTCCGATCACAACATTTGTAGTGCAAACTGTTGCACAATTTAGAGTTGTTGTGTTGTGTGTATGAGTGTCTTAAGGCCCATTCACATAGCATACATTTGTCTGTAGCTGCGAGGCAGCGACAAACAGACAAGAGACAACAGCATATTTATGGCAGAGACAATTCGAGTTTGCGACAGTTGTACACACGCGACAACAGAAAGATTGAAGACACGACGGAAGCTGACTACCACAGACTACATATAGTAGTAGTATTATGTTAGCGACTGATGTCTGTAGAAGACTTTTGTACACATGGCAGGACACCAACAGACTAAGCGACGGTTCATGAGACAAAAGTCACAAGACATTCAACAGTTGAATCGCTCAAACATGGCGGTCTCTGCAGACAGTCTGCTGACAGTCTTTGTCTCTTGCCGTGTCCACATGAACGAAGTGTCGCACGAACCGTCGCTCAACATGTGTCTGTACAGACATTTGTACGCCGTTTGTATGGGCCTTTAAAGACGGACAGCTTGGAAGCAGACGATAATGGTCACTTTACAAGTCCGTAGCAGACAGCTTCCATTGTAAGATCACTCAGTATGTCGTTACGTGTGTACAAAGGTTTCTGGTGCGAATTGTCGCTCAAAACCCCACACGGCAATCGTCCGTCTTTAGTTCCTGCCTCACAGCTAAAACATTTGAATGCCATGTGTATGTATCTTTAGTGAACTAAAGCCATGTTTTTCAGTAAATTATCAAACTACTACCGCATGTGTGAAAATGTTTGTGAATATGAAAAAAAAAAAAAAAAAAAAAAAGGTATGTTTTTCTGCATGATGTTATTTACCTCATATGAATTTTTTTTAATCAAACAGGTCTTAGGGAATTAAGCCCATTTTCAATTATCAAATAACGCTAGTCCTTTCTTAAGACACTATCTTTTCTGTTACATCAGCATTTGAAGAGAAGCAAATACTTAATACAGAGCTATACAACAGGACAAAAAGAGGGGGGGGGGGGGGGAAATCGAGGTGGAAAGTAGGACAGATTTATTGGCTTCAAAAATCAGAAATGTTAAGTTAGCTCATGCCTTTCTTCCCGAAGTTCTTAAATAATACTAAAAACCAAGGTAGCATGAAGCTTGGCAGCTCTTTGTTCTAAAATTTCGGCAAATATTTGCTTTAAGCTTTCAATCAAAGAGTGAGGGTAAGACTGCTTGACGCATTTCTCTCAGCAGTGCTTGTTTTAGAATTTAGGTTGCATAGGCCAGTTATATCCTCACCTGACTAAACCCCAGCCTACGCACTGGAGCAGAGACCAGAGGATACTCAGGTGAGACAGGACTATGATCAGAGACTTCCAAACACAACAGTACGCTCAGAGGCACCTTTTAACTGCCTATCTTCTATCATTTCAGAACAGATTAGCTTCATTCGCTCACAGATTCTGCTCATGCTACTTCTCAACTGCTACCATGAAGCCTTAAGGGGCCCATACACAACGATTTTCCCACTGATATACAGCAGATTTGATCACTGTGATCGAATCTGCTGTGAAATCGTTGCGCAAACGCTGACAGAACGATCGATTTCCGTCTGAAATCAATCGTTCCAGTCAATTCCCGTCGAGCCGTCCGTGCGGAAGATTTTGCTTGATCGCTGGCGGGTCGGGAGTGCGTCGGTAGCGGTGTTCGAATGCCCGACGACCGACGCTAGCAGCAATACATTACCTGCTCCGCTGGCACGAGTCCCCTGGTCTTCTCCGCTGGGCTCCGGGTTCCGGCTGGCTTCACTTCCTGTCCCGGCAGGAAGTTTAAACAGTAGAGCGCCCTCTACTGTTTAAACTTCCCCCGGCAGGAAGTTCAGTGAAGCTGGAGCCGAGCGCGGAGAAGAAGACAGCGGAGACCGGGGGACTCGCGCTGGCCGGATCAGGTAATGTATGCAGGGGGGGGGGGGGGGGGGGCGGCGGCAGCTTCACAGATGGTGAATCGATTTCATGCTTAAAATCAATTCACAATCTGTTTGCAGCAAAGGCAGCGATACGATCCCTCTCTGATCAGATTCGATCAGAGAGGGATCTATCTGTTGGTCGATTTGATGGCAAATCGACCAGTGTATGGCCACCTTTAACGTGAACTGAACTCTTGCACAGGACACAAGGAAAACAGAGATAAATGCATTGTACGTTTTTAGAGAGAAAAGACTAATTCCCCCTCATCTTCAAGTAATCACAAGTGTGATCTCTCAGCTATGTCAGCACAGATATTAGTCAGTCCTCAGCGGACATAGCTAATATGTAAACATGGGATGTTAACCCTTTGTCTGCTTTCCTGAAAGCAGGAAGTAGACACACTGCAGATTTATTGCAGGAGTTCTGTAAGCTGTAATAAAGAAATGTTTTTCTTTAAAGAATATTATGCTCTTTCTTATCTTTTAGAACAGAGATGAAATTCTGTGTTCATGTACACTACATACAAAACTCAAGCATGATACTAGTATGCTGTCTTTTAACTAAATTGGTCTTAAAGGGTGCAAGCGCTTGTGTCTAAATGCTGGTGTAAAGCCTCATACCCAACCGATGATAATTGCGGCAATGTTAGCCGACATAATCATTTTAAACGATGTTGCCCCCGTGGCGATAATGCATTGTTAAGCGACGATCGTGGCAGATCGACTCCACGCAAAGTACCGCAATCGATTACTTACTGTTCACGCCAGTCGTGTAGTCACACTATGTCGTGAGCAAGAAGAGGCGTCGCTTAACAACCATCGTCAAGGTGGACCCGTCGGGTGGGGAATACGAAGCTTAACTGATGCTATTCAGTGTATAAGTTCTGCATCATGTTCAACTATATAGATATCTCACTATCACTGTATTGTAAATATAATACTGTAGTGTTAATATAATGTTGGTCCTCATGGTCCTGCAAAATTTGGGATAGGGGGGTTTGTTTCTGAGAAAGACCATCTATCCGATCCATCTGAATTTCTAGAGAGCAGCAGCACACATACTGTTTATTGCCGCTGTGTAAACAAACTCTCAATGAAAGAAAGTTAATGACCTGTATCTGACAAGAGCCTGCTGGGAATGTTTTAGAGCAGTTAGGATACATTCACTAGGCAGAGGATGTTTTACATTATACACACACTGGGCATCCTGCACAAGGCAATGCGTAAATCACCAAGTGTACACCAAGAACTGGGAAAAATTATCCTAATGAAAATAACTAAACCATACTTAAAAACATTGAGGCCAATGCACACAAAGACTATAACTAATCAACTTCAGGGGAATAAGAATTAAAAAATAAAAAAACATGAACAAAAAAAAAAATTTATCAGATTGGAACCATAAAACCGTAAACGAGGAGGGAACTTATACGCCATCAGAATAAATGCACTTTTTTTCTGACTACTCTAACAGAATCAGCATCAAAAGGTGCTATGGTGTATTTTTCTGGATCCTATTAAACTGTTATTTATTGTAACACGCCAAAATTATCTGCAAAGTACAATACATGATCAGTTTATGACAGTGTCTGCTTTCAATTGCTAGAAAAATAAGCAGACAATACAGCTACTCTACTAACCGGCAAGTGGTAAAAACTGCTTACATGGAGGAGTTGTGGCAGACAGCGAGGTCACCACTCTGCAAACTAAGAGAAAAATATCTACAAACTTTATTTCCTGACCTAGGGAATGAAAATATTTCTGCTGGCTTGCCTTTAATTTGAAGTGAAATCCTAGTATATCCCCAGAGTCAGTGACCTCCACTCTCCGTGTGAACAGTATATAGGGTTAATATTCATTAAACTGCTCTCTTTAAATTAATTTGCTGCAACCAGCCAAGTGGGATGAAACTAATTAACCATGGATTGGTATCACTTAGCAACCTGGGCTAAAGTAAAACAGAGCAGCCCTCCCAGCAGCATGTAGGTCTGACACTCACAAAGCACCATTAGCAGGGTCACTTCAGATATGACCCGCTACCCAGATAAGGAGGCTACATTTATCACTATTTCCATATATAGGTCAGTATGTGTTTACATTTCAGGAAATCAACATCCTATTTCTCTGATATAGAGCAGGTCTGATCATCCAAGCACTCACTAGATTTAGCTTGACATGGACATAATGGCCCATACTCACGAGGGACTTTTGTCGCCTCAACACGCGGCGCGCGCGTGTTGCGGCGACAGGTCGCCCGTGAGTATGGGCCGTCGCACACGCGCGCACCCCGAACTGTCGCCCGCCGCTCATGTCGCCATGCGATTGAAACTTTCAATCGCATGGCGACAGTCGCCGCTGCCCCCCCGCCGCAACTGTCGCTAGTCCGCGTGAGTACGCGGACTAGCGACAGCAACCTCCATGTAGGTACATGGAGCTTCCGGCGGGGGGAGGAGGAACGTCAGCGACAGCTTCCGCCTTGCCGCTGGTCCCTCTTCCGCGTGTGTACGCGGAGGGACCTGGCGAGAAGCTGTCGCCGGCCTGTCGCCCACACGCTCACGTGTGCTGGCGACAGGCCACATTTCTCGCCCGTGAGTATGGGCCATAAGACCTGGTATACTAACAGCTAGACACAGGCATAGGACCTGATATACTAACAGCTAGACACAGGCATAGGACCTGATATACTAACAGCTAGACACAGGCATAGGACCTGATATACTAACAGCTAGATATGGGCATAGGACCTGATATACTAACAGCTAGATATGGGCATAGGACCTGATATACTAACAGCTAATTCACACTGCAAATGATCCATGGAATTCTGTGGTACATAACTTTATATCTCAATGAGGGTCTAAATGGACAAAACCATCGCATTACCACACAAATGCAATGATAGTCCAATGGGGCTAGCACATTGATCGTGGTGCAATGTGCTCTGTTGGGTTTAACGTAAGGGATAAACTTGCTTTTACTGGGTAATGTGCGCATTTACATTGGCAGTGAGGCATACTTTCATGGTACCGTATGCCTCACTGTATGGGTGCACCGCTAGCATGCACTGCTAGCATGCAATGTGACTTTTCTGAAACTTTGCTCTGCAGTTGAAGAATAATTGCATCACAACGTACTGTTCAGCAAGTGAAAGGAGCCTAAAGTCAAATACAGACCGCTTGGCCGTCTATGTAGGGATCGCTGTGAGGCCTCATTGACACCTAAAATTGGGAACACTAGCGTTTTGCGTGCTTCCCCCCCCCCTCCCTGCGCTCCACTGCGTGCTGCGTTTCTGGTAAAAGCACTTACCTAAGTGCTTTTCCAGAGCAGTTTTGTAATTCACTCCCTGACGCAAGTCAGGAATTGAACTCTTTGACCTGGAAAAGAATAAATACAATGTACTTTTTCTTACAATTATTATTCATCGCCGCATAAAGGTGAGTGTTTAGTGCTCTTCCTATATCTTCCATTATAGCAAAAAACACCCCAAAAATGGTACAGGCACCACTTTGCTGAACGCACAGCGCACGAACCGCGCTGATATGAACCTTCTCATAGACATGCATTGAACAAGCGTTTTGTGGGAGATTCTAAAAATCGCCTGCGCTTGAAAAAAGGCCGAAAACGCCCCTAGTGTGAACGAGCCCTGAAAGTGGTCACCCAAAACAGTCAACAGTGATTATTTCAGGAGGCCTTAAAAGCTTGGTGCAGGTTAGATTTGCCAAAACACCTGTTGCTAGCATTATGGTAACGCTCACCCAGTGATTAGATCTACAGAAGAGGAAAAGCTTTGCCACCACCAGCGATGTCAACAGCAAAAGCCAGCCCACAAAGTAAGGCTACTGTGTCTCATCTTCTTCAATTCCTCACCTTTGGCCTCAATCAGAGGAGTTGGTGGAAGGTGGTGAATTCACCGTCTGTCATCTGCTCCCGTGTACCAGCCAGGCACATGTTAGTGCTAGGTCGGGCCAGTGGAATTCAATTGGTTCATTTACAAGCTGCATCAACTCAATTATTTCCATCTCACTGATCATCCCTACCTCCCCAACAATCGGAAGAATTGTATCACTGATGGGATTGTAACAAGCCATAGAAACTTATCTTAGGTCTGTTGGCTCCTATATGGCTCCCACAGTTAAGAGAATAAATTAGACATTAAAGAATATCTGAGATTAAGATTAAAAATTAATTATTAGTTTAAAAATACTGCACAAATGCTTTTGTGAGGAGACTCTCCAAGCCAGCAGGTTCCTGCCTCTTCCTATGCAGACAATGATATTGCTTTACACTAGGCCTGTCCAAAGTCCGGACTGGGAGCCAAATGCAGCCCACCAAGCCTTTTGTGGTGGCCCCAGAAGCTCTTGTATCGTCATTCTGCCTCACCCTTTATTCACCTGCAGGTTTATCAGTCACCACTATAGCAGTAACAGCCATTGATAAGCAGCTGCTACTGTGTCAGTAGCACTATGCCTGCTACTGACACAGTGGCAGCTGCTAATCAGTGGCTGTTACTGCTACAGTGGTGACTGATAAACCTGCAGATGAACAAAGGATGAGGCAGAATGAAGATACAAGGTGGCCTCATATTCTTCTGTATGTTTCATACTGAAAGGGACAAGCTAACTGCACAAGGTATATGGATTATTTCATGTGAAAATGTTTTATTTTACAAAATGTTAAAAGCATAGTGTAACTAACCAATCAGCAAAAACTGTGTTTAATTTCGCTAGTTCGGCCCCTTAGCACACTCAATACCAGCGATATGGCCCTTGACCTAAAAAGTTTGGACACCCCCGTTTTACACTAAACCTGCCATAAGAGGATTGGTTTTTTTACAGATTCAATCACATTTGGGGGGCAGTGGACCCCAATTGATTTATAAGCAGAGAATACTCAATTCTTTGTTCAAATAGACCACCATGGGTGTGTGCATTGCCACCTTAACCCTACACTTCCACATGGGGCCTGGAACTCCACATAGGCAGCTGCAGCAGATGGGGAAGGGATATGACAATAGGGACCATGCCACAGAAGCAGCAGCAGAGTTTAATGATTAATGATGTGATCTGCAAGTTTATTTTGGTTCTCATGGCTAAAAATAAAAAATAAAATATTTCTTCTCAATAACTGCACTTTTACCATACAGTAAATAGCATTAAAGCAATTCTGACACATGCTTAATGCAGCAGGTGTGTATATAATTACTAGTGTACAACAAATCATATAGCTGTTCCATATCCACTTTCATCCATGCTACAGCGTATCGGTTGTCAAGGTAAATCCTTGTCTGATGGAAGCTTTCATTATTGCACTAACAAGCTGCATACTAATTACAAGGTCACCTCAATCATAGTGATACTGAATACATTATACAGTGTGTAAGTTAGACAATGGCAGCCTCCATTAGGGAAAAAAAGGTTCATGGCAGATTTTCTATAACATGAAGGACAGATTACCTTTAAAGTTAAAGTGTTTTCCTTGCAGCCGTTGCCCTCCTTAAACCTGATTGACTAATGATTGAACGAGACAGAGGCCGCCTGGTTCCTACAGTAACCTTTACTATGTAACTGTGCAGATGGCATTAGAGCTGTTCATGTGCGGTCACTTGTGTGGATGAGCAGCTTCTAAACGGGTATGCATGTCATAAGATTCATTCCACTAAGTGTTCTCCACAGCATTATCTACTTTGCTAGGTTTCAATGTGGTCTCAAAATCTAGCCTCTCGCAACACACTTATGCTCATTTCAACTCATTACAAGAATTTCAACAAGCATTATTTTATTTTATTTTTCTCTTGAATTCATGTTTGCAGAAAAATCGCACGCACGCACGCACACACACACACACACACGTCCTAATAATACATACCAGAAGAACATGCCAGAGTTTGGGACAATCACCTGATTACCGTATATACTCTACTACAAATCAAGAAATTTAGGTCCAATTTGCTCAAGAAAACTGTAGGGTGTGACTTATACTCGAGTCAAACCTAAATTTCTGATTATAGCTTTGTAAACTGTCCCTATTTGCGTTCCCCGGAAGGGGCAGAGTCTGTGCAGATACGTTGTAAACCTGACCGCTAGTGACTCGTCTGTTGCTAGGGGGCAGGAGGGAAGATGCAGCACATGATGGTGGTGAGTAGAACAATGCACTGAGGGGGTCACTCGAGTGTCACACGTCCCTAAAGATCCAGTATGCCAGATCTTTGGGCATCATTGGGGAAGAAAGGAGGGAAAAGGTCATGTACACATTTCCCCGCAAGGTGATCTTTATTGGCAACCTCCGCTAAAAATAGCAACGGTTTATCAACAGAAACAGAAACAATGTACTTTCTGCTAAAATGCAACCATTATAATGCTATTTCTCTGTTAGTGTCCATTTATTTTATGATGCAAGTTAATGTGTGATCTGATTTTATGTCTCATGTTAAATAAAAGGAAAAGTAATGGTTCCAGGCAAGTGGCTTAGAACAAATTGCCTATAGCTCCATGTGTTGTCACAGAGTGGAAGGACATGTCTCTTGAAGTGTTACAGACAGGTCTCTTATGAATTCATCTATTAGGGCTCTTTCACACTAGAGGCTGCGGTAGAAAAGGCTGAAAGTCAGCCTTTTGCTTAACGCCAATACATAGGGTTTTCAAAGCGTTTTACAGCTCACATGAAAAAGTTTTTTTTTCTATAAAAATAAGTGAACAAGTCAGCTGTAAAACGCTTTGAAAACGCTTTGAAAACACTGAAGTTGGCATTTTCCATTGACTATCATTGAAACGCCAACAGCCAACTTTGGCTGTAAACAGCCCTGAAAAAGCTCCTGGGAGCGTTGAAACGCAACGCTCCAAAACGCCAAGTTAGATGTGAAAGGTAAAATGAAAGTCTGTGGACTTTAATTTTACCTTAGAAAACGCCAACTTCGGCTGTGGCGTTAAAACGCCGAAAAAGTCCTCTGGTGTGAAAGGGCCCTTAGGGCTGAAGTACACTGGCTGTGTGGATTACAGCAACACATCAGACAGTGCATAGACACTGGTTGTTCACACTAGTGCACTGCATATCGGGGTGTACCAGGAACACTGCTGTACACATTTTGGTCCTCAGCACATCGCTGTACCATTCAGCTATATTAACCACTTGAGGACCGCAGGGGCAAACCCTCCCTAAAGACCAGGCCAATTTTCTCTAAATTGGCCACTGCAGCTTTAAGGCCAAGCTGCAGGGCCGCACAATACAGCATACAAGTGATTCCTCTCCCCCCCCCCCCCCTTTTCTCCCCCACCAGCGCTCTGTTGGTGAGGGTCTGATCGCCCAACCCCTCCACAACCACCACCCCCCCCCCCCCGTTTATTTTTTGTTTTTATAAATAGGTCTTTTTTTTTTTTAATGAAAATGTACTAATTTTTTTTACTCGGAGAATGAAGGCAGGATGGAGCTCTGCCCCCGAGCAGGAGATATGCGCCTACCCTGCGTGCGATCTCCTGCATTAGCTGGCCCCAGGACTTGACGCCAATTGGCGTTAGGCAGTCCTGAAGAAGTTAAAGGAGGTCAATGCTGCAGATGAAAGCACTGCCATAAAACACAAGGCCACATGCGCTGGATAGAGTGTACGTTTCTAAGACCAAAGGGGACCAACCGGCATTGCCCACCTATTATTTCCTGTACAGGAAACAACCAAAAACCCCTATGACTAAATTTTGTATTATTCATTTTCAAACAAAATTCAGTTCAATCAAGAGTCCACAGAAAATCTACACAGCTGATTTACTGGATACAAAGCAAAGCAAAAATGACACTCAGCACACATCTACAGCGTTATTATTTGGTAGACAGATTTTCCCTATGAACCTGCCTGGCTTTACAATCAAAGGTCATTCCATCATCAAAGATTTGATGTTAAGACGAAACATGAAAAGACATGCAATCAGAAAAGGAGAGTACGATAAGCCTGGAATATAAAGCCGGTTTGTCCTTGAATTAAAACAACAAAATATTTTTCAGAGAATTTGCTGTTCTCATGTAATTTAGGGTAAGTTTTTTCCCCCCTCTCAGAGCTTACAATCAAATTATTTTGACCAAGGTTCAGGGAGATTAAGAGATTTGCCTTAAGGTCACATAGCTACTGAGTAACTGAAATCCGGCCACATCAAAGGCAGCAAAACCACATTGCTTTAATGAAATGGCTTTACCCTATTTACTAAAGGTTAAATGCTGAAAACCCACGTAAGCCAGAAGACCTTGCAGCAAAATAATAAATATAGATGTAGAGATACTCCCTGAATGAGGCAAGTAATGCAAACAAAGTGGTAAATCACAAACATGGCACAGAATGGTATTACGTCACTGACCTTGGCTCTGTGATTGCCATGTGTACCACCTCATGGG
Organism: Hyperolius riggenbachi; assembly: GCF_040937935.1. Taxonomy (NCBI): domain Eukaryota; kingdom Metazoa; phylum Chordata; class Amphibia; order Anura; family Hyperoliidae; genus Hyperolius; species Hyperolius riggenbachi. Next base: position 462,439,281 of record NC_090646.1, read on the forward strand.
AGCAACCATTGCCCATTCCTCCAGGTAGTTGTACTGTAGACATCCAGCTCAAGACAAAGAATGACTGAAGTGCTAGGAAATCTTGCCCGGGTGTGATCACCCCCTTGAGATAAGTAGACAGTATGATCTGCAAGCCCTTCCTTGCTCGATACATGAAAATC